>NW_028254606.1:0-117000 GCF_964263255.1 Lissotriton vulgaris
ACTGATCCTGAAAAGCGTTTCCAACCCCACTTACAAGTAAAACTAGCTAAAATGTGCCTGGCTGCTATTCACTGAAAAGCTCATTCTGTGTACTTTTTTGGCATACGTTTGCTCCTACCGGGTCAGCTGAGCAGCGAATTTCTATTTAACCACCTGCTTTCATGAGAGACCTCAGGGCTGCATGTTTTGAGCCCAGTACTGAGCCTGAAAAGCATTTCCAACCCCACTTACAAGTAAAACTAGCTAAAATGTGCCTGGCTTCTCTTTACTGAAAAGCTCATTCTGAGTACATTTTTAGCATACGTTTGCTCCTGCCGGGTCAGCTGAGCAGCGAATTTCTATTTAACCACCTGCTTTCATGAGAGACCTCAGGGATGCATGTTTTGAGCCCAGTACTGATCCTAAAAAGCGTTTCCAACCCCACTTACAAGTAAAACTAGCTAAAATGTGCCTGGCTGCTATTCACTGAAAAGCTCATTCTGTGTACATTTTTGGCATACGTTTGCTCCTACCGGGTCAGCTGAGCAGCGAATTTCTATTTAACCACCTGCTTTCATGAGAGACCTCAGAGCTGCATGTTTTGAGCCCAGTACTGAGCCTTAAAAGCATTTCCAACCCCACTTACAAGTAAAACTAGCTAAAAGGTGCCTGGCTTCTCTTCACTGAAAAGCTCATTCTGAGTACATTTTTAGCATACGTTTGCTCCTGCCGGGTCAGCTGAGCAGCGAATTTCTATTTAACCACCTGCTATCATGAGAGACCTCAGGGCTGCATGTTTTGAGCCCCGTACTGATCCTGAAAAGCGTTCCCAACCCCACTTACAAGTAAAACTAGCTAAAATGTGCCTGGCTGCTATTCACTGAAAAGCTCATTCTGTGTACATTTTTGGCATACGTTTGCTCCTGCCGGGTCAGCTGAGCAGCGAATTTCTATTTACCCACCTGCTATCATGAGAGACCTCAGGGCTGCATGTTTTGAGCCCAGTACTGATCCTGAAAAGCGTTTCCAACCCCACTTACAAGTAAAACTAGCTAAAATGTGCCTGGCTGCTATTCACTGAAAAGCTCATTCTGTGTACTTTTTTGGCATACGTTTGCTCCTACCGGGTCAGCTGAGCAGCGAATTTCTATTTAACCACCTGCTTTCATGAGAGACCTCAGGGCTGCATGTTTTGAGCCCAGTACTGAGCCTGAAAAGCATTTCCAACCCCACTTACAAGTAAAACTAGCTAAAATGTGCCTGGCTGCTATTCACTGAAAAGCTCATTCTGTGTACATTTTTGGCATACGTTTGCTCCTACCGGGTCAGCTGAGCAGCGAATTTCTATTTAACCACCTGCTTTCATGAGAGACCTCAGAGCTGCATGTTTTGAGCCCAGTACTGAGCCTGAAAAGCATTTCCAACCCCACTTACAAGTAAAACTAGCTAAAATGTGCCTGGCTTCTCTTCACTGAAAAGCTCATTCTGAGTACATTTTTAGCATACGTTTGCTCTTGCCGGGTCAGCTGAGCAGCGAATTTCTATTTAACCACCTGCTTTCATGAGAGACCTCAGGGTTGCATGTTTTGAGCCCAGTACTGAGCCTGAAAAGCATTTCCAACCCCACTTACAAGTAAAACTAGCTAAAATGTGCCTGGCTTCTCTTCACTGAAAAGCTCATTCTGAGTACATTTTTAGCATACGTTTGCTCCTGCCGGGTCAGCTGAGCAGCGAATTTCTATTTAACCACCTGCTTTCATGAGAGACCTCAGGGATGCATGTTTTTAGCCCAGCACTGAGCCTGAAAAGCGTTTCCAACCCCACTTACAAGTAAAACTAGCTAAAATGTGCCTGGCTTCTCTTCACTGAAAAGCTCATTCTGAGTACATTTTTAGCATACGTTTGCTCCTGCCGGGTCAGCTGAGCAGCGAATTTCTATTTAACCACCTGCTATCATGAGAGACCTCAGGGCTGCATGTTTTGAGCCCAGTACTGAGCCTGAATAGCGTTTCAACCCAACTTACAAGTAAAACTAGCTAAAATGTGCCTGGCTGCTATTCACTAAAAAGCTCATTCTGTGTACATTTTTTGCATACGTTTGCTCCTACCGGGTCAGCTGAGCAGCGAATTTCTATTTAACCACTTGCTTTCATGAGAGACCTCAGGGCTGCATGTTTTGAGCCCAGTACTGAGCCTGAAAAGCATTTCCAACCCCACTTACAAGTAAAACTAGCTAAAATGTGCCTTGCTTCTCTTCACTGAAAAGCTAATTCTGAGTACATTTTTAGCATACGTTTGCTCCTGCCGGGTCAGCTGAGCAGCGAATTTCTATTTAACCACCTGCTATCATGAGAGACCTCAGGGCTGCATGTTTTGAGCCCAGTACTGATCCTGAAAGCGTTTCCAACCCCACTTACAAGTAAAACTAGCTAAAATGTGCCTGGCTGCTATTCACTGAAAAGCTCATTCTGTGTACATTTTTGGCATACGTTTGCTCCTACCGGGTCAGCTGAGCAGCAAATTTCTATTTAACCACCTGCTTTCATGAGAGACCTCAGGGCTGCATGTTTTGAGCCCTGTACTGAGCCTGAAAAGCATTTCCAACCCCACTTACAAGTAAAACTAGCTAAAATGTGCCTGGCTTCTCTTCACTGAAAAGCTCATTCTGAGTACATTTTTAGCATACGTTTGCTCCTGCCGGGTCAGCTGAGCAGCGAATTTCTATTTAACCACCTGCTATCATGAGAGACCTCAGGGCTGCATATTTTGAGCCCAGTACTGAGCCTGAAAAGCATTTCCAACCCCACTTACAAGTAAAACTAGCTAAAATGTGCCTGGCTTCTCTTCACTGAAAAGCTCATTCTGAGTACATTTTTAGCATACGTTTGCTCCTGCCGGGTCAGCTGAGCAGCGAATTTCTATTTAACCACCTGCTTTCATGAGAGACCTCAGGGCTGCATGTTTTGAGCCCAGTACTGAGCCTGAAAAGCATTTCCAACCCCACTTACAAGTAAAACTAGCTAAAATGTGCCTGGCTTCTCTTCACTGAAAAGCTCATTCTGAGTACATTTTTAGCATACGTTTGCTCCTGCCGGGTCAGCTGAGCAGCGAATTTTTATTTAACCACCTGCTTTCATGAGAGACCTCAGGGATGCATGTTTTGAGCCCAGCACTGAGCCTGAAAAGCGTTTCCAACCCCACTTACAAGTAAAACTAGCTAAAATGTGCCTGGCTTCTCTTCACTGAAAAGCTCATTCTGAGTACATTTTTAGCATACGTTTGTTCCTGCCGGGTCAGCTGAGCAGCGAATTTCTATTTAACCACCTGCTATCATGAGAGACCTCAGGGCTGCATGTTTTGAGCCCAGTATTGATCCTGAAAAGCGTTTCCAACCCCACTTACAAGTAAAACTAGCTAAAATGTGCCTGGCTGCTATTCACTGAAAAGCTCATTCTGTGTACATTTTTGGCATACGTTTGCTCCTACCGGGTCAGCTGAGCAGCGAATTTCTATTTAACCACCTGCTTTCATGAGAGACCTCAGGGCTGCATGTTTTGAGCCCAGTACTGAGCCTGAAAAGCATTTCCAACCCCACTTACAAGTAAAACTAGCTAAAATGTGCCTGGCTGCTATTCACTGAAAAGCTCATTCTGTGTACATTTTTGGCATACGTTTGCTCCTACCGGGTCAGCTGAGCAGCGAATTTCTATTTAACCACCTGCTTTCATGAGAGACCTCAGAGCTGCATGTTTTGAGCCCAGTACTGAGCCTGAAAAGCATTTCCAACCCCACTTACAAGTAAAACTAGCTAAAATGTGCCTGGCTTCTCTTCACTGAAAAGCTCATTCTGGGTACATTTTTAGCATACGTTTGCTCCTGCCGGGTCAGCTGAGCAGCGAATTTCTATTTAACCACCTGCTTTCATGAGAGACCTCAGGGCTGCATGTTTTGAGCCCAGTACTGAGCCTGAAAAGCATTTCCAACCCCACTTACAAGTAAAACTAGCTAAAATGTGCCTGGCTTCTCTTCACTGAAAAGCTCATTCTGAGTACATTTTTAGCATACGTTTGCTCCTGCCGGGTCAGCTGAGCAGCGAATTTCTATTTAACCACCTGCTATCATGAGAGACCTCAGGGCTGCATGTTTTGAGCCCCGTACTGATCCTGAAAAGCGTTTCCAACCCCACTTACAAGTAAAACTAGCTAAAATGTGCCTGGCTGCTATTCACTGAAAAGCTCATTCTGTGTACATTTTTGGCATACGTTTGCTCCTGCCGGGTCAGCTGAGCAGCGAATTTCTATTTACCCACCTGCTATCATGAGAGACCTCAGGGCTGCATGTTTTGAGCCCAGTACTGATCCTGAAAAGCGTTTCCAACCCCACTTACAAGTAAAAGTAGCTAAAATGTGCCTGGCTGCTATTCACTGAAAAGCTCATTCTGTGTACTTTTTTGGCATACGTTTGCTCCTACCGGGTCAGCTGAGCAGCGAATTTCTATTTAACCACCTGCTTTCATGAGAGACCTCAGGGCTGCATGTTTTGAGCCCAGTACTGAGCCTGAAAAGCATTTCCAACCCCACTTACAAGTAAAACTAGCTAAAATGTGCCTGGCTGCTATTCACTGAAAAGCTCATTCTGTGTACATTTTTGGCATACGTTTGCTCCTACCGGGTCAGCTGAGCAGCGAATTTCTATTTACCCACCTGCTATCATGAGAGACCTCAGGGCTGCATGTTTTGAGCCCAGTACTGATCCTGAAAAGCGTTTCCAACCCCACTTACAAGTAAAACTAGCTAAAATGTGCCTGGCTGCTATTCACTGAAAAGCTCATTCTGTGTACTTTTTTGGCATACGTTTGCTCCTACCGGGTCAGCTGAGCAGCGAATTTCTATTTAACCACCTGCTTTCATGAGAGACCTCAGGGCTGCATGTTTTGAGCCCAGTACTGAGCCTGAAAAGCATTTCCAACCCCACTTACAAGTAAAACTAGCTAAAATGTGCCTGGCTGCTATTCACTGAAAAGCTCATTCTGTGTACATTTTTGGCATACGTTTGCTCCTACCGGGTCAGCTGAGCAGCGAATTTCTATTTAACCACCTGCTTTCATGAGAGACCTCAGAGCTGCATGTTTTGAGCCCAGTACTGAGCCTGAAAAGCATTTCCAACCCCACTTACAAGTAAAACTAGCTAAAATGTGCCTGGCTTCTCTTCACTGAAAAGCTCATTCTGAGTACATTTTTAGCATACGTTTGCTCTTGCCGGGTCAGCTGAGCAGCGAATTTCTATTTAACCACCTGCTTTCATGAGAGACCTCAGGGTTGCATGTTTTGAGCCCAGTACTGAGCCTGAAAAGCATTTCCAACCCCACTTACAAGTAAAACTAGCTAAAATGTGCCTGGCTTCTCTTCACTGAAAAGCTCATTCTGAGTACATTTTTAGCATACGTTTGCTCCTGCCGGGTCAGCTGAGCAGCGAATTTCTATTTAACCACCTGCTTTCATGAGAGACCTCAGGGATGCATGTTTTTAGCCCAGCACTGAGCCTGAAAAGCGTTTCCAACCCCACTTACAAGTAAAACTAGCTAAAATGTGCCTGGCTTCTCTTCACTGAAAAGCTCATTCTGAGTACATTTTTAGCATACGTTTGCTCCTGCCGGGTCAGCTGAGCAGCGAATTTCTATTTAACCACCTGCTATCATGAGAGACCTCAGGGCTGCATGTTTTGAGCCCAGTACTGAGCCTGAATAGCGTTTCAACCCAACTTACAAGTAAAACTAGCTAAAATGTGCCTGGCTGCTATTCACTAAAAAGCTCATTCTGTGTACATTTTTTGCATACGTTTGCTCCTACCGGGTCAGCTGAGCAGCGAATTTCTATTTAACCACTTGCTTTCATGAGAGACCTCAGGGCTGCATGTTTTGAGCCCAGTACTGAGCCTGAAAAGCATTTCCAACCCCACTTACAAGTAAAACTAGCTAAAATGTGCCTTGCTTCTCTTCACTGAAAAGCTAATTCTGAGTACATTTTTAGCATACGTTTGCTCCTGCCGGGTCAGCTGAGCAGCGAATTTCTATTTAACCACCTGCTATCATGAGAGACCTCAGGGCTGCATGTTTTGAGCCCAGTACTGATCCTGAAAGCGTTTCCAACCCCACTTACAAGTAAAACTAGCTAAAATGTGCCTGGCTGCTATTCACTGAAAAGCTCATTCTGTGTACATTTTTGGCATACGTTTGCTCCAACCGGGTCAGCTGAGCAGCAAATTTCTATTTAACCACCTGCTTTCATGAGAGACCTCAGGGCTGCATGTTTTGAGCCCTGTACTGAGCCTGAAAAGCATTTCCAACCCCACTTACAAGTAAAACTAGCTAAAATGTGCCTGGCTTCTCTTCACTGAAAAGCTCATTCTGAGTACATTTTTAGCATACGTTTGCTCCTGCCGGGTCAGCTGAGCAGCGAAGTTCTATTTAACCACCTGCTATCATGAGAGACCTCAGGGCTGCATATTTTGAGCCCAGTACTGAGCCTGAAAAGCATTTCCAACCCCACTTACAAGTAAAACTAGCTAAAATGTGCCTGGCTTCTCTTCACTGAAAAGCTCATTCTGAGTACATTTTTAGCATACGTTTGCTCCTGCCGGGTCAGCTGAGCAGCGAATTTCTATTTAACCACCTGCTTTCATGAGAGACCTCAGGGCTGCATGTTTTGAGCCCAGTACTGAGCCTGAAAAGCATTTCCAACCCCACTTACAAGTAAAACTAGCTAAAATGTGCCTGGCTTCTCTTCACTGAAAAGCTCATTCTGAGTACATTTTTAGCATACGTTTGCTCCTGCCGGGTCAGCTGAGCAGCGAATTTTTATTTAACCACCTGCTTTCATGAGAGACCTCAGGGATGCATGTTTTGAGCCCAGCACTGAGCCTGAAAAGCGTTTCCAACCCCACTTACAAGTAAAACTAGCTAAAATGTGCCTGGCTTCTCTTCACTGAAAAGCTCATTCTGAGTACATTTTTAGCATACGTTTGTTCCTGCCGGGTCAGCTGAGCAGCGAATTTCTATTTAACCACCTGCTATCATGAGAGACCTCAGGGCTGCATGTTTTGAGCCCAGTATTGATCCTGAAAAGCGTTTCCAACCCCACTTACAAGTAAAACTAGCTAAAATGTGCCTGGCTGCTATTCACTGAAAAGCTCATTCTGTGTACATTTTTGGCATACGTTTGCTCCTACCGGGTCAGCTGAGCAGCGAATTTCTATTTAACCACCTGCTTTCATGAGAGACCTCAGGGCTGCATGTTTTGAGCCCAGTACTGAGCCTGAAAAGCATTTCCAACCCCACTTACAAGTAAAACTAGCTAAAATGTGCCTGGCTGCTATTCACTGAAAAGCTCATTCTGTGTACATTTTTGGCATACGTTTGCTCCTACCGGGTCAGCTGAGCAGCGAATTTCTATTTAACCACCTGCTTTCATGAGAGACCTCAGAGCTGCATGTTTTGAGCCCAGTACTGAGCCTGAAAAGCATTTCCAACCCCACTTACAAGTAAAACTAGCTAAAATGTGCCTGGCTTCTCTTCACTGAAAAGCTCATTCTGGGTACATTTTTAGCATACGTTTGCTCCTGCCGGGTCAGCTGAGCAGCGAATTTCTATTTAACCACCTGCTTTCATGAGAGACCTCAGGGCTGCATGTTTTGAGCCCAGTACTGAGCCTGAAAAGCATTTCCAACCCCACTTACAAGTAAAACTAGCTAAAATGTGCCTGGCTTCTCTTCACTGAAAAGCTCATTCTGAGTACATTTTTAGCATACGTTTGCTCCTGCCGGGTCAGCTGAGCAGCGAATTTCTATTTAACCACCTGCTATCATGAGAGACCTCAGGGCTGCATGTTTTGAGCCCCGTACTGATCCTGAAAAGCGTTTCCAACCCCACTTACAAGTAAAACTAGCTAAAATGTGCCTGGCTGCTATTCACTGAAAAGCTCATTCTGTGTACATTTTTGGCATACGTTTGCTCCTGCCGGGTCAGCTGAGCAGCGAATTTCTATTTACCCACCTGCTATCATGAGAGACCTCAGGGCTGCATGTTTTGAGCCCAGTACTGATCCTGAAAAGCGTTTCCAACCCCACTTACAAGTAAAAGTAGCTAAAATGTGCCTGGCTGCTATTCACTGAAAAGCTCATTCTGTGTACTTTTTTGGCATACGTTTGCTCCTACCGGGTCAGCTGAGCAGCGAATTTCTATTTAACCACCTGCTTTCATGAGAGACCTCAGGGCTGCATGTTTTGAGCCCAGTACTGAGCCTGAAAAGCATTTCCAACCCCACTTACAAGTAAAACTAGCTAAAATGTGCCTGGCTGCTATTCACTGAAAAGCTCATTCTGTGTACATTTTTGGCATACGTTTGCTCCTACCGGGTCAGCTGAGCAGCGAATTTCTATTTAACCACCTGCTTTCATGAGAGGCCTCAGAGCTGCATGTTTTGAGCCCAGTACTGAGCCTGAAAAGCATTTCCAACCCCACTTACAAGTAAAACTAGCTAAAATGTGCCTGGCTTCTCTTCACTGAAAAGCTCATTCTGAGTACATTTTTAGCATACGTTTGCTCCTGCCGGGTCAGCTGAGCAGCGAATTTCTATTTAACCACCTGCTTTCATGAGAGACCTCAGGGCTGCATGTTTTGAGCCCAGTACTGAGCCTGAAAAGCATTTCCAACCCCACTTACAAGTAAAACTAGCTAAAATGTGCCTGGCTTCTCTTCACTGAAAAGCTCATTCTGAGTACATTTTTAGCATACGTTTGCTCCTGCCGGGTCAGCTGAGCAGCGAATTTCTATTTAACCACCTGCTTTCATGAGAGACCTCAGGGATGCATGTTTTTAGCCCAGCACTGAGCCTGAAAAGCGTTTCCAACCCCACTTACAAGTAAAACTAGCTAAAATGTGCCTGGCTTCTCTTCACTGAAAAGCTCATTCTGAGTACATTTTTAGCATACGTTTGCTCCTGCCGGGTCAGCTGAGCAGCGAATTTCTATTTAACCACCTGCTATCATGAGAGACCTCAGGGCTGCATGTTTTGAGCCCAGTACTGAGCCTGAATAGCGTTTCCAACCCCACTTACAAGTAAAACTAGCTAAAATGTGCCTGGCTGCTATTCACTAAAAAGCTCATTCTGTGTACATTTTTGGCATACGTTTGCTCCTACCGGGTCAGCTGAGCAGCGAATTTCTATACCACTTGCTTTCATGAGAGACCTCAGGGCTGCATGTTTTGAGCCCAGTACTGAGCCTGAAAAGCATTTCCAACCCCACTTACAAGTAAAACTAGCTAAAATGTGCCTGGCTTCTCTTCACTGAAAAGCTCATTCTGAGTACATTTTTAGCATACGTTTGCTCCTGCCGGGTCAGCTGAGCAGCGAATTTCTATTTAACCACCTGCTATCATGAGAGACCTCAGGGCTGCATGTTTTGAGCCCAGTACTGATCCTGAAAGCGTTTCCAACCACACTTACAAGTAAAACTAGCTAAAATGTGCCTGGCTGCTATTCACTGAAAAGCTCATTCTGTGTACATTTTTGGCATACGTTTGCTCCTACCGGGTCAGCTGAGCAGCAAATTTCTATTTAACCACCTGCTTTCATGAGAGACCTCAGGGCTGCATGTTTTGAGCCCTGTACTGAGCCTGAAAAGCATTTCCAACCCCACTTACAAGTAAAACTAGCTAAAATGTGCCTGGCTTCTCTTCACTGAAAAGCTCATTCTGAGTACATTTTTAGCATACGTTTGCTCCTGCCGGGTCAGCTGAGCAGCGAAGTTCTATTTAACCACCTGCTATCATGAGAGACCTTTAGGGCTGCATATTTTGAGCCCAGTACTGAGCCTGAAAAGCATTTCCAACCCCACTTACAAGTAAAACTAGCTAAAATGTGCCTGGCTTCTCTTCACTGAAAAGCTCATTCTGAGTACATTTTTAGCATACGTTTGCTCCTGCCGGGTCAGCTGAGCAGCGAATTTCTATTTAACTACCTGCTTTCATGAGAGACCTCAGGGCTGCATGTTTTGAGCCCAGTACTGAGCCTGAAAAGCATTTCCAACCCCACTTACAAGTAAAACTAGCTCAAATGTGCCTGGCTTCTCTTCACTGAAAAGCTCATTCTGAGTACATTTTTAGCATACGTTTGCTCCTGCCGGGTCAGCTGAGCAGCGAATTTTTATTTAACCACCTGCTTTCATGAGAGACCTCAGGGATGCATGTTTTGAGCCCAGCACTGAGCCTGAAAAGCGTTTCCAACCCCACTTACAAGTAAAACTAGCTAAAATGTGCCTGGCTTCTCTTCACTGAAAAGCTCATTCTGAGTACATTTTTAGCATACGTTTGTTCCTGCCGGGTCAGCTGAGCAGCGAATTTCTATTTAACCACCTGCTATCATGAGAGACCTCAGGGCTGCATGTTTTGAGCCCAGTATTGATCCTGAAAAGCGTTTCCAACCCCACTTACAAGTAAAACTAGCTAAAATGTGCCTGGCTGCTATTCACTGAAAAGCTCATTCTGTGTACATTTTTGGCATACGTTTGCTCCTACCGGGTCAGCTGAGCAGCGAATTTCTATTTAACCACCTGCTTTCATGAGAGACCTCAGGGCTGCATGTTTTGAGCCCAGTACTGAGCCTGAAAAGCATTTCCAACCCCACTTACAAGTAAAACTAGCTAAAATGTGCCTGGCTGCTATTCACTGAAAAGCTCATTCTGTGTACATTTTTGGCATACGTCTGCTCCTACCGGGTCAGCTGAGAAGCGAATTTCTATTTAACCACCTGCTTTCATGAGAGACCTCAGAGCTGCATGTTTTGAGCCCAGTACTGAGCCTGAAAAGCAATTCCAACCCCACTTACAAGTAAAACTAGCTAAAATGTGCCTGGCTTCTCTTCACTGAAAAGCTCATTCTGAGTACATTTTTAGCATACGTTTGCTCCTGCCGGGTCAGCTGAGCAGCGAATTTCTATTTAACCACCTGCTTTCATGAGAGACCTCAGGGCTGCATGTTTTGAGCCCAGTACTGAGCCTGAAAAGCATTTCCAACCCCACTTACAAGTAAAACTAGCTAAAATGTGCCTGGCTTCTCTTCACTGAAAAGCTCATTCTGAGTACATTTTTAGCATACGTTTGCTCCTGCCGGGTCAGCTGAGCAGCGAATTTCTATTTAACCACCTGCTTTCATGAGAGACCTCAGGGATGCATGTTTTTAGCCCAGCACTGAGCCTGAAAAGCGTTTCCAACCCCACTTACAAGTAAAACTAGCTAAAATGTGCCTGGCTTCTCTTCACTGAAAAGCTCATTCTGAGTACATTTTTAGCATACGTTTGCTCCTGCCGGGTCAGCTGAGCAGCGAATTTCTATTTAACCACCTGCTATCATGAGAGACCTCAGGGCTGCATGTTTTGAGCCCAGTACTGAGCCTGAATAGCGTTTCCAACCCCACTTACAAGTAAAACTAGCTAAAATGTGCCTGGCTGCTATTCACTAAAAAACTCTTTCTGTGTACATTTTTGGCATACGTTTGCTCCTACCGGGTCAGCTGAGCAGCGAATTTCTATTTAACCACTTGCTTTCATGAGAGACCTCAGGGCTGCATGTTTTGAGCCCAGTACTGAGCCTGAAAAGCATTTCCAACCCCACTTACAAATAAAACTAGCTAAAATGTGCCTGGCTTCTCTTCACTGAAAAGCTCATTCTGAGTACATTTTTAGCATACGTTTGCTCCTGCCGGGTCAGCTGAGCAGCGAATTTCTATTTAACCACCTGCTATCATGAGAGACCTCAGGGCTGCATGTTTTGAGCCCAGTACTGATCCTGAAAGCGTTTCCAACCCCACTTACAAGTAAAACTAGCTAAAATGTGCCTGGCTGCTATTCACTGAAAAGCTCATTCTGTGTACATTTTTGGCATACGTTTGCTCCTACCGGGTCAGCTGAGCAGCAAATTTCTATTTAACCACCTGCTTTCATGAGAGACCTCAGGGCTGCATGTTTTGAGCCCTGTACTGAGCCTGAAAAGCATTTCCAACCCCACTTACAAGTAAAACTAGCTAAAATGTGCCTGGCTTCTCTTCACTGAAAAGCTCATTCTGAGTACATTTTTAGCATACGTTTGCTCCTGCCGGGTCAGCTGAGCAGCGAAGTTCTATTTAACCACCTGCTATCATGAGAGACCTCAGGGCTGCATATTTTGAGCCCAGTACTGAGCCTGAAAAGCATTTCCAACCCCACTTACAAGTAAAACTAGCTAAAATGTGCCTGGCTTCTCTTCACTGAAAAGCTCATTCTGAGTACATTTTTAGCATACGTTTGCTCCTGCCGGGTCAGCTGAGCAGCGAATTTCTATTTAACCACCTGCTTTCATGAGAGACCTCAGGGCTGCATGTTTTGAGCCCAGTACTGAGTCTGAAAAGCATTTCCAACCCCACTTACAAATAAAACTAGCTAAAATGTGCCTGGCTTCTCTTCACTGAAAAGCTCATTCTGAGTACATTTTTAGCATACGTTTGCTCCTGCCGGGTCAGCTGAGCAGCGAATTTTTATTTAACCACCTGCTTTCATGAGAGACCTCAGGGATGCATGTTTTGAGCCCAGCACTGAGCCTGAAAAGCGTTTCCAACCCCACTTACAAGTAAAACTAGCTAAAATGTGCCTGGCTTCTCTTCACTGAAACGCTCATTCTGAGTACATTTTTAGCATACGTTTGCTCCTGCCGGGTCAGCTGAGCAGCGAATTTCTATTTAACCACCTGCTATCATGAGAGACCTCAGGGCTGCATGTTTTGAGCCCAGTACTGATCCTGAAAAGCGTTTCCAACCCCACTTACAAGTAAAACTAGCTAAAATGTGCCTGGCTGCTATTCACTAAAAAGCTCATTCTGTGTACATTTTTGGCATACGTTTGCTCCTACCGGGTCGGCTGAGCAGCGAATTTCTATTTAACCACTTGCTTTCATGAGAGACCTCAGGGCTGCATGTTTTGAGCCCAGTACTGAGCCTGAAAAGCATTTCCAACCCCACTTACAAGTAAAACTAGCTAAAATGTGCCTGGCTTCTCTTCACTGAAAAGCTCATTCTGAGTACATTTTTAGCATACGTTTGCTCCTGCCGGGTCAGCTGAGCAGCGAATTTCTATTTAACCACCTGCTATCATGAGAGACCTCAGGGCTGCATGTTTTGAGCCCAGTACTGATCCTGAAAAGCGTTTCCAACCCCACTTACAAGTAAAACTAGCTAAAATGTGCCTGGCTGCTATTCACTGAAAAGCTCATTCTGTGTACATTTTTGGCATACTTTTGCTCCTGCCGGGTCAGCTGAGCAGCGAATTTCTATTTAACCACCTGCTATCATGAGAGACCTCAGGGCTGCATGTTTTGAGCCCAGTACTGATCCTGAAAAGCGTTTCCAACCCCACTTACAAGTAAAACTAGCTAAAATGTGCCTGGCTGCTATTCACTGAAAAGCTCATTCTGTGTACATTTTTGGCATACGTTTGCTCCTACCGGGTCAGCTGAGCAGCGAATTTCTATTTAACCACCTGCTTTCATGAGAGACCTCAGGGCTGCATGCTTTGAGCCCAGTACTGAGCCTGAAAAGCATTTCCAACCCCACTTACAAGTAAAACTAGCTAAAATGTGCCTGGCTTCTCTTCACTGAAAAGCTCATTCTGAGTACATTTTTAGCATACGTTTGCTGCTGCCGGGTCAGCTGAGCAGCGAATTTCTATTTAACCACCTGCTTTCATGAGAGACCTCAGGGATGCATGTTTTGAGCCCAGCACTGAGCCTGAAAAGCATTTCCAACACCACTCACAAGTAAAACTAGCTAAAATGTGCCTGGCTTCTCTTCACTGAAAAGCTCATTCTGAGTACATTTTTGGCATACGTTTGTTCCTGCCGGGTCAGCTGAGCAGCGAATTTCTATTTAACCACCTGCTATCATGAGAGACCTCAGGGCTGCATGTTTTGAGCCCAGTACTGATCCTGAAAAGCGTCTCCAACCCCACTTACAAGTAAAACTAGCTAAAATGTGCCTGGCTGCTATTCACTGAAAAGCTCATTCTGAGTACATTTTTGGCATACGTTTGTTCCTGCCGGGTCAGCTGCGCAGCGAATTTCTATTTAACCACCTGCTATCATGAGAGACCTCAGGGCTGCATGTTTTGAGCCCAGTACTGATCCTGAAAAGCGTTTCCAACCCCACTTACAAGTAAAACTAGCTAAAATGTGCCTGGCTGCTATTCACTGAAAAGCTCATTCTGTGTACATTTTTGGCATACGTTTGCTCCTACCGGGTCAGCTGAGCAGAGAATTTCTATTTAACCACCTGCTTTCATGAGAGACATCAGGGCTGCATGTTTTGAGCCCAGTACTGAGCCTGAAAAGCATTTCCAACCCCACTTACAAGTAAAACTAGCTAAAATGTGCATGGTTTCTCTTCACTGAAAAGCTCATTCTGAGTACATTTTTAGCATACGTTTGCTCCTGCCGGGTCAGCTGAGCAGCGAATTTCTATTTAACCACCTGCTTTCATGAGAGACCTCAGGGATGCATGTTTTGAGCCCAGCACTGAGCCTGAAAAGCGTTTCCAACCCCACTCACAAGTAAAACTAGCTAAAATGTGCCTGGCTTCTCTTCACTGAAAAGCTCATTCTGAGTACATTTTTAGCATACGTTTGTTCCTGCCGGGTCAGCTGAGCAGCGAATTTCTATTTAACCACCTGCTATCATGAGAGACCTCAGGGCTGCATGTTTTGAGCCCAGTATTGATCCTGAAAAGCGTTTCCAACCCCACTTACAAGTAAAACTAGCTAAATTGTGCCTGGCTGCTATTCACTGAAAAGCTCATTCTGTGTACATTTTTGGCATACGTTTGCTTCTACCGGGTCAGCTGAGCAGCGAATTTCTATTTAACCACCTGCTTTCATGAGAGACCTCAGGGCTGCATGTTTTGAGCCCAGTACTGAGCCTGAAAAGCATTTCCAACCCCACTTACAAGTAAAACTAGCTAAAATGTGCCTGGCTGCTATTCACTGAAAAGCTCATTCTGTGTACATTTTTGGCATACGTTTGCTCCTACCGGGTCAGCTGAGCAGCGAATTTCTATTTAACCACCTTCTTTCATGAGAGACCTCAGAGCTGCATGTTTTGAGCCCAGTACTGAGCCTGAAAAGCATTTCCAACCCCACTTACAAGTAAAACTAGCTAAAATGTGCCTGGCTTCTCTTCACTGAAAAGCTCATTCTGAGTACATTTTTAGCATACGTTTGCTCCTGCCGGGTCAGCTGAGCAGCGAATTTCTATTTAACCACCTGCTTTCATGAGAGACCTCAGGGCTGCATGTTTTGAGCCCAGTACTGAGCCTGAAAAGCATTTCCAACCCCACTTACAAGTAAAACTAGCTAAAATGTGCCTGGCTTCTCTTCACTGAAAAGCTCATTCTGAGTACATTTTTAGCATACGTTTGCTCCTGCCGGGTCAGCTGAGCAGCGAATTTCTATTTAACCACCTGCTTTCATGAGAGACCTCAGGGATGCATGTTTTTAGCCCAGCACTGAGCCTGAAAAGCGTTTCCAACCCCACTTACAAGTAAAACTAGCTAAAATGTGCCTGGCTTCTCTTCACTGAAAAGCTCATTCTGAGTACATTTTTAGCATACGTTTGCTCCTGCCGGGTCAGCTGAGCAGCGAATTTCTATTTAACCACCTGCTATCATGAGAGACCTCAGGGCTGCATGTTTTGAGCCCAGTACTGAGCCTGAATAGCGTTTCCAACCCCACTTACAAGTAAAACTAGCTAAAATGTGCCTGGCTGCTATTCACTAAAAAGCTCATTCTGTGTACATTTTTGGCATACGTTTGCTCCTACCGGGTCAGCTGAGCAGCGAATTTCTATTTAACCACTTGCTTTCATGAGAGACCTCAGGGCTGCATGTTTTGAGCCCTGTACTGAGCCTGAAAAGCATTTCCAACCCCACTTATAAGTAAAACTAGCTAAAATGTGCCTGGCTTCTCTTCACTGAAAAGCTCATTCTGAGTACATTTTTAGCATACGTTTGCTCCTGCCGGGTCAGCTGAGCAGCGAAGTTCTATTTAACCACCTGCTATCATGAGAGACCTCAGGGATGCATATTTTGAGCCCAGTACTGAGCCTGAAAAGCATTTCCAACCCCACTTACAAGTAAAACTAGCTAAAATGTGCCTGGCTTCTCTTCACTGAAAAGCTCATTCTGAGTACATTTTTAGCATACGTTTGCTCCTGCCGGGTCAGCTGAGCAGCGAATTTCTATTTAACCACCTGCTTTCATGAGAGACCTCAGGGCTGCATGTTTTGAGCCCAGTACTGAGCCTGAAAAGCATTTCCAACCCCACTTACAAGTAAAACTAGCTAAAATGTGCCTGGCTTCTCTTCACTGAAAAGCTCATTCTGAGTACATTTTTAGCATACGTTTGCTCCTGCCGGGTCAGCTGAGCAGCGAATTTCTATTTAACCACCTGCTTTCATGAGAGACCTCAGGGATGCATGTTTTGAGCCCAGCACTGAGCCTGAAAAGCGTTTCCAACCCCACTCACAAGTAAAACTAGCTAAAATGTGCCTGGCTTCTCTTCACTGAAAAGCTCATTCTGAGTACATTTTTAGCATACGTTTGTTCCTGCCGGGTCAGCTGAGCAGCGAATTTCTATTTAACCACCTGCTATCATGAGAGACCTCAGGGCTGCATGTTTTGAGCCCAGTATTGATCCTGAAAAGCGTTTCCAACCCCACTTACAAGTAAAACTAGCTAAAATGTGCCTGGCTGCTATTCACTGAAAAGCTCATTCTGTGTACATTTTTGGCATACGTTTGCTTCTAACGGGTCAGCTGAGCAGCGAATTTCTATTTAACCACCTGCTTTCATGAGAGACCTCAGGGCTGCATGTTTTGAGCCCAGTACTGAGCCTGAAAAGCATTTCCAACCCCACTTACAAGTAAAACTAGCTAAAATGTGCCTGGCTTCTCTTCACTGAAAAGCTCATTCTGAGTACATTTTTAGCATACGTTTGCTCCTGCCGGGTCAGCTGAGCAGCGAATTTCTATTTAACCACCTGCTTTCATGAGAGACCTCAGGGCTGCATGTTTTGAGCCCAGTACTGAGTCTGAAAAGCATTTCCAACCCCACTTACAAATAAAACTAGCTAAAATGTGCCTGGCTTCTCTTCACTGAAAAGCTCATTCTGAGTACATTTTTAGCATACGTTTGCTCCTGCCGGGTCAGCTGAGCAGCGAATTTTTATTTAACCACCTGCTTTCATGAGAGACCTCAGGGATGCATGTTTTGAGCCCAGCACTGAGCCTGAAAAGCGTTTCCAACCCCACTTACAAGTAAAACTAGCTAAAATGTGCCTGGCTTCTCTTCACTGAAACGCTCATTCTGAGTACATTTTTAGCATACGTTTGCTCCTGCCGGGTCAGCTGAGCAGCGAATTTCTATTTAACCACCTGCTATCATGAGAGACCTCAGGGCTGCATGTTTTGAGCCCAGTACTGATCCTGAAAAGCGTTTCCAACCCCACTTACAAGTAAAACTAGCTAAAATGTGCCTGGCTGCTATTCACTAAAAAGCTCATTCTGTGTACATTTTTGGCATACGTTTGCTCCTACCGGGTCGGCTGAGCAGCGAATTTCTATTTAACCACTTGCTTTCATGAGAGACCTCAGGGCTGCATGTTTTGAGCCCAGTACTGAGCCTGAAAAGCATTTCCAACCCCACTTACAAGTAAAACTAGCTAAAATGTGCCTGGCTTCTCTTCACTGAAAAGCTCATTCTGAGTACATTTTTAGCATACGTTTGCTCCTGCCGGGTCAGCTGAGCAGCGAATTTCTATTTAACCACCTGCTATCATGAGAGACCTCAGGGCTGCATGTTTTGAGCCCAGTACTGAGCCTGAAAAGCATTTCCAACCCCAATTTCAAGTAAAACTAGCTAAAATGTGCCTGGCTGCTATTCACTGAAAAGCTCATTCTGTGTACATTTTTGGCATACGTTTGATCCTACCGGGTCAGCTGAGCAGCGAATTTCTATTTAACCACCTGCTTTCATGAGAGACCTCAGGGCTGCATGTTTTGAGCCCAGTACTGAGCCTGAAAAGCATTTCCAACCCCACTTACAAGTAAAACTAGCTAAAATGTGCCTGGCTGCTATTCACTGAAAAGGTCATTCTGAGTACATTTTTAGCATACGTTTGCTCCTGGAGGGTCAGCTGAGCAGCGAATTTCTATTTAACCACCTGCTATCATGAGAGACCTCAGGGCTGCATGTTTTGAGCCCAGTACTGATCCTGAAAAGCGTTTCCAACCCCACTTACAAGTAAAACTAGATAAAATGTGCCTGGCTGCTATTCACTGAAAAGCTCATTCTGTGTACATTTTTGGCATACGTTTGCTCCTACCGGGTCAGCTGAGCAGCGAATTTCTATTTAACCACCTGCTTTCATGAGAGACCTCAGGGCTGCATGTTTTGAGCCCAGTACTGAGCCTGAAAAGCATTTCCAACCCCACTTACAAGTAAAACTAGCTAAAATGTGCCTGGCTTCTCTTCACTGAAAAGCTCATTCTGAGTACATTTTTAGCATACGTTTGCTCCTGCCGGGTCAGCTGAGCAGCGAATTTCTATTTAACCACCTGCTTTCATGAGAGACCTCAGGGATGCATGTTTTGAGCCCAGTACTGAGCCTGAAAAGCATTTCCAACCCCACTTACAAGTAAAACTAGCTAAAATGTGCCTGGCTTCTCTTCACTGAAAAGCTCATTCTGAGTACATTTTTAGCATACGTTTGCTCCTGCCGGGTCAGCAGAGCAGCGAATTTCTATTTAACCACCTGCTATCATGAGAGACCTCAGGGCTGCATGTTTTGAGCCCAGTACTGAGCCTGAAAAGCGTTTCCAACCCCAATTTCAAGTAAAACTAGCTAAAATGTGCCTGGCTGCTATTCACTGAAAAGCTCATTCTGTGTACATTTTTGGCATACGTTTGATCCTGCCGGGTCAGCTGAGCAGCGAATTTCTATTTAACCACCTGCCATCATGAGAGACCTCAGGGCTGCATGTTTTGAGCCCAGTACAGATCCTGAAAAGCGTTTCCAACCCCACTTACAAGTAAAACTAGTTAAAATGTGCCTGGCTTCTCTTCACTGAAAAGCTCATTCTGAGTACATTTTTAGCATACGTTTGCTCCTGCCGGGTCAGCTGAGCAGCGAATTTCTATTTAACCACCTGCTTTCCTGAGAGACCTCAGGGCTGCATGTTTTGAGCCCAGTACTGAGCCTGAAAAGCATTTCCAACCCCACTTACAAGTAAAACTAGCTAAAATGTGCCTGGCTTCTCTTCACTGAAAAGCTCATTCTGAGTACATTTTTAGCATACGTTTGCTCCTACCAAGTCAGCTGAGCAGCGAATTTCTATTTAACCACCTGCTTTCATGAGAGACCTCAGGGCTGCATGTTTTGAGCCCAGTACTGAGCCTGAAAAGCATTTCCAACCCCACTTACAAGTAAAACTAGCTAAAATGTGCCTGGCTTCTCTTCACTGAAAAGCTCATTCTGAGTACATTTTTAGCATACGTTTGCTCCTGCCGGGTCAGCTGAGCAGCGAATTTCTATTTAACCACCTGCTTTCATGAGAGACCTCAGGGCTGCATGTTTTGAGCCCAGTACTGAGCCTGAAAATCATTTCCAACCCCACTTACAAGTAAAACTAGCTAAAATGTGCCTGGCTGCTATTCACTGAAAAGCTCATTCTGTGTACATTTTTGGCATACTTTTGCTCCTACCGGGTCAGCTGAGCAGCGAATTTCTATTTAACCACCTGCTTTCATGAGAGACCTCAGGGCTGCATGTTTTGAGCCCAGTACTGAGCCTGAAAAGCATTTCCAACCCCACTTACAAGTAAAACTAGCTAAAATGTGCCTGGCTGCTATTCACTGAAAAGCTCATTCTGTGTACATTTTTGGCATACGTTTGCTCCTACTGGGTCAGCTGAGCAGCGAATTTCTATTTAACCACCTGCTTTCATGAGAGTCCTCAGGGCTGCATGTTTTGAGCCCAGTACTGAGCCTGAAAAGCATTTCCAACCCCACTTACAAGTAAAACTAGCTAAAATGTGCCTGGCTTCTCTTCACTGAAAAGGTCATTCTGAGTACATTTTTAGCATACGTTTGCTCCTGCCGGGTCAGCTGAGCAGCGAATTTCTATTTAACCACCTGCTATCATGAGAGACCTCAGGGCTGCATGTTTTGAGCCCAGTACTGAGCCTGAAAAGCATTTCCAACCCCACTTACAAGTAAAACTAGCTAAAATGTGCCTGTCTTCTCTTCACTGAAAAGCTCATTCTGAGTACATTTTTAGCATACGTTTGCTCCTGCCGGGTCAGCTGAGCAGCGAAGTTCTATTTAACCACCTGCTATCATGAGAGACCTCAGGGCTGCATATTTTGAGCCCAGTACTGAGCCTGAAAAGCATTTCCAACCCCACTTACAAGTAAAACTAGCTAAAATGTGCCTGGCTTCTCTTCACTGAAAAGCTCATTCTGAGTACATTTTTAGCATACGTTTGCTCCTGCCGGGTCAGCTGAGCAGCGAATTTCTATTTAACCACCTGCTTTCATGAGAGACCTCAGGGCTGCATGTTTTGAGCCCAGTACTGAGTCTGAAAAGCATTTCCAACCCCACTTACAAATAAAACTAGCTAAAATGTGCCTGGCTTCTCTTCACTGAAAAGCTCATTCTGAGTACATTTTTAGCATACGTTTGCTCCTGCCGGGTCAGCTGAGCAGCGAATTTTTATTTAACCACCTGCTTTCATGAGAGACCTCAGGGATGCATGTTTTGAGCCCAGCACTGAGCCTGAAAAGCGTTTCCAACCCCACTTACAAGTAAAACTAGCTAAAATGTGCCTGGCTTCTCTTCACTGAAACGCTCATTCTGAGTACATTTTTAGCATACGTTTGCTCCTGCCGGGTCAGCTGAGCAGCGAATTTCTATTTAACCACCTGCTATCATGAGAGACCTCAGGGCTGCATGTTTTGAGCCCAGTACTGATCCTGAAAAGCGTTTCCAACCCCACTTACAAGTAAAACTAGCTAAAATGTGCCTGGCTGCTATTCACTAAAAAGCTCATTCTGTGTACATTTTTGGCATACGTTTGCTCCTACCGGGTCGGCTGAGCAGCGAATTTCTATTTAACCACTTGCTTTCATGAGAGACCTCAGGGCTGCATGTTTTGAGCCCAGTACTGAGCCTGAAAAGCATTTCCAACCCCACTTACAAGTAAAACTAGCTAAAATGTGCCTGGCTTCTCTTCACTGAAAAGCTCATTCTGAGTACATTTTTAGCATACGTTTGCTCCTGCCGGGTCAGCTGAGCAGCGAATTTCTATTTAACCACCTGCTATCATGAGAGACCTCAGGGCTGCATGTTTTGAGCCCAGTACTGATCCTGAAAAGCGTTTCCAACCCCACTTACAAGTAAAACTAGCTAAAATGTGCCTGGCTGCTATTCACTGAAAAGCTCATTCTGTGTACATTTTTGGCATACTTTTGCTCCTGCCGGGTCAGCTGAGCAGCGAATTTCTATTTAACCACCTGCTATCATGAGAGACCTCAGGGCTGCATGTTTTGAGCCCAGTACTGATCCTGAAAAGCGTTTCCAACCCCACTTACAAGTAAAACTAGCTAAAATGTGCCTGGCTGCTATTCACTGAAAAGCTCATTCTGTGTACATTTTTGGCATACGTTTGCTCCTACCGGGTCAGCTGAGCAGCGAATTTCTATTTAACCACCTGCTTTCATGAGAGACCTCAGGGCTGCATGCTTTGAGCCCAGTACTGAGCCTGAAAAGCATTTCCAACCCCACTTACAAGTAAAACTAGCTAAAATGTGCCTGGCTTCTCTTCACTGAAAAGCTCATTCTGAGTACATTTTTAGCATACGTTTGCTCCTGCCGGGTCAGCTGAGCAGCGAATTTCTATTTAACCACCTGCTTTCATGAGAGACCTCAGGGATGCATGTTTTGAGCCCAGCACTGAGCCTGAAAAGCGTTTCCAACACCACTCACAAGTAAAACTAGCTAAAATGTGCCTGGCTTCTCTTCACTGAAAAGCTCATTCTGAGTACATTTTTGGCATACGTTTGTTCCTGCCGGGTCAGCTGAGCAGCGAATTTCTATTTAACCACCTGCTATCATGAGAGACCTCAGGGCTGCATGTTTTGAGCCCAGTACTGATCCTGAAAAGCGTCTCCAACCCCACTTACAAGTAAAACTAGCTAAAATGTGCCTGGCTGCTATTCACTGAAAAGCTCATTCTGAGTACATTTTTGGCATACGTTTGTTCCTGCCGGGTCAGCTGCGCAGCGAATTTCTATTTAACCACCTGCTATCATGAGAGACCTCAGGGCTGCATGTTTTGAGCCCAGTACTGATCCTGAAAAGCGTTTCCAACCCCACTTACAAGTAAAACTAGCTAAAATGTGCCTGGCTGCTATTCACTGAAAAGCTCATTCTGTGTACATTTTTGGCATACGTTTGCTCCTACCGGGTCAGCTGAGCAGCGAATTTCTATTTAACCACCTGCTTTCATGAGAGACATCAGGGCTGCATGTTTTGAGCCCAGTACTGAGCCTGAAAAGCATTTCCAACCCCACTTACAAGTAAAACTAGCTAAAATGTGCATGGTTTCTCTTCACTGAAAAGCTCATTCTGAGTACATTTTTAGCATACGTTTGCTCCTGCCGGGTCAGCTGAGCAGCGAATTTCTATTTAACCACCTGCTTTCATGAGAGACCTCAGGGATGCATGTTTTGAGCCCAGCACTGAGCCTGAAAAGCGTTTCCAACCCCACTCACAAGTAAAACTAGCTAAAATGTGCCTGGCTTCTCTTCACTGAAAAGCTCATTCTGAGTACATTTTTAGCATACGTTTGTTCCTGCCGGGTCAGCTGAGCAGCGAATTTCTATTTAACCACCTGCTATCATGAGAGACCTCAGGGCTGCATGTTTTGAGCCCAGTATTGATCCTGAAAAGCGTTTCCAACCCCACTTACAAGTAAAACTAGCTAAATTGTGCCTGGCTGCTATTCACTGAAAAGCTCATTCTGTGTACATTTTTGGCATACGTTTGCTTCTACCGGGTCAGCTGAGCAGCGAATTTCTATTTAACCACCTGCTTTCATGAGAGACCTCAGGGCTGCATGTTTTGAGCCCAGTACTGAGCCTGAAAAGCATTTCCAACCCCACTTACAAGTAAAACTAGCTAAAATGTGCCTGGCTGCTATTCACTGAAAAGCTCATTCTGTGTACATTTTTGGCATACGTTTGCTCCTACCGGGTCAGCTGAGCAGCGAATTTCTATTTAACCACCTTCTTTCATGAGAGACCTCAGAGCTGCATGTTTTGAGCCCAGTACTGAGCCTGAAAAGCATTTCCAACCCCACTTACAAGTAAAACTAGCTAAAATGTGCCTGGCTTCTCTTCACTGAAAAGCTCATTCTGAGTACATTTTTAGCATACGTTTGCTCCTGCCGGGTCAGCTGAGCAGCGAATTTCTATTTAACCACCTGCTTTCATGAGAGACCTCAGGGCTGCATGTTTTGAGCCCAGTACTGAGCCTGAAAAGCATTTCCAACCCCACTTACAAGTAAAACTAGCTAAAATGTGCCTGGCTTCTCTTCACTGAAAAGCTCATTCTGAGTACATTTTTAGCATACGTTTGCTCCTGCCGGGTCAGCTGAGCAGCGAATTTCTATTTAACCACCTGCTTTCATGAGAGACCTCAGGGATGCATGTTTTTAGCCCAGCACTGAGCCTGAAAAGCGTTTCCAACCCCACTTACAAGTAAAACTAGCTAAAATGTGCCTGGCTTCTCTTCACTGAAAAGCTCATTCTGAGTACATTTTTAGCATACGTTTGCTCCTGCCGGGTCAGCTGAGCAGTGAATTTCTATTTAACCACCTGCTATCATGAGAGACCTCAGGGCTGCATGTTTTGAGCCCAGTACTGAGCCTGAATAGCGTTTCCAACCCCACTTACAAGTAAAACTAGCTAAAATGTGCCTGGCTGCTATTCACTAAAAAGCTCATTCTGTGTACATTTTTGGCATACGTTTGCTCCTACCGGGTCAGCTGAGCAGCGAATTTCTATTTAACCACTTGCTTTCATGAGAGACCTCAGGGCTGCATGTTTTGAGCCCTGTACTGAGCCTGAAAAGCATTTCCAACCCTACTTATAAGTAAAACTAGCTAAAATGTGCCTGGCTTCTCTTCACTGAAAAGCTCATTCTGAGTACATTTTTAGCATACGTTTGCTCCTGCCGGGTCAGCTGAGCAGCGAAGTTCTATTTAACCACCTGCTATCATGAGAGACCTCAGGGATGCATATTTTGAGCCCAGTACTGAGCCTGAAAAGCATTTCCAACCCCACTTACAAGTAAAACTAGCTAAAATGTGCCTGGCTTCTCTTCACTGAAAAGCTCATTCTGAGTACATTTTTAGCATACGTTTGCTCCTGCCGGGTCAGCTGAGCAGCGAATTTCTATTTAACCACCTGCTTTCATGAGAGACCTCAGGGCTGCATGTTTTGAGCCCAGTACTGAGCCTGAAAAGCATTTCCAACCCCACTTACAAGTAAAACTAGCTAAAATGTGCCTGGCTTCTCTTCACTGAAAAGCTCATTCTGAGTACATTTTTAGCATACGTTTGCTCCTGCCGGGTCAGCTGAGCAGCGAATTTCTATTTAACCACCTGCTTTCATGAGAGACCTCAGGGATGCATGTTTTGAGCCCAGCACTGAGCCTGAAAAGCGTTTCCAACCCCACTCACAAGTAAAACTAGCTAAAATGTGCCTGGCTTCTCTTCACTGAAAAGCTCATTCTGAGTACATTTTTAGCATACGTTTGTTCCTGCCGGGTCAGCTGAGCAGCGAATTTCTATTTAACCACCTGCTATCATGAGAGACCTCAGGGCTGCATGTTTTGAGCCCAGTATTGATCCTGAAAAGCGTTTCCAACCCCACTTACAAGTAAAACTAGCTAAAATGTGCCTGGCTGCTATTCACTGAAAAGCTCATTCTGTGTACATTTTTTGCATACGTTTGCTTCTAACGGGTCAGCTGAGCAGCGAATTTCTATTTAACCACCTGCTTTCATGAGAGACCTCAGGGCTGCATGTTTTGAGCCCAGTACTGAGCCTGAAAAGCATTTCCAACCCCACTTACAAGTAAAACTAGCTAAAATGTGCCTGGCTGCTATTCACTGAAAAGCTCATTCTGTGTACATTTTTGGCATACGTTTGCTCCTACCGGGTCAGCTGAGCAGCGAATTTCTATTTAACCACCTGCTTTCATGAGAGACCTCAGAGCTGCATGTTTTGAGCCCAGTACTGAGCCTGAAAAGCATTTCCAACCCCACTTACAAGTAAAACTAGCTAAAATGTGCCTGGCTTCTCTTCACTGAAGAGCTCATTCTGAGTACATTTTTAGCATACGTTTGCTCCTGCCGGGTCAGCTGAGCAGCAAATTTCTATTTAACCACCTGCTTTCATGAGAGACCTCAGGGCTGCATGTTTTGAGCCCAGTACTGAGCCTGAATAGCGTTTCCAACCCCACTTACAAGTAAAACTAGCTAAAATGTGCCTGGCTGCTATTCACTAAAAAGCTCATTCTGTGTACATTTTTGGCATACGTTTGCTCCTACCGGGTCAGCTGAGCAGCGAATTTCTATTTAACCACTTGCTTTCATGAGAGACCTCAGGGCTGCATGTTTTGAGCCCAGTACTGAGCCTGAAAAGCATTTCCAACCCCACGTACAAGTAAAACTAGCTAAAATGTGCCTGGCTTCTCTTCACTGAAAAGCTCATTCTGAGTACATTTTTAGCATACGTTTGCTCCTGCCGGGTCAGCTGAGCAGTGAATTTCTATTTAACCACCTGCTATCATGAGAGACCTCAGGGCTGCATGTTTTGAGCCCAGTACTGATCCTGAAAGCGTTTCCAACCCCACTTACAAATAAAACTAGCTAAAATGTGCCTGGCTGCTATTCACTGAAAAGCTCATTCTGTGTACATTTTTGGCATACGTTTGCTCCTACCGGGTCAGCTGAGCAGCAAATTTCTATTTAACCACCTGCTTTCATGGGAGACCTCAGGGCTGCATGTTTTGAGCCCTGTACTGAGCCTGAAAAGCATTTCCAACCCCACTTACAAGTAAAACTAGCTAAAATGTGCCTGGCTTCTCTTCACTGAAAAGCTCATTCTGAGTACAGTTTTAGCATACGTTTGCTCCTGCCGGGTCAGCTGAGCAGCGAAGTTCTATTTAACCACCTGCTATCATGAGAGACCTCAGGGATGCATATTTTGAGCCCAGTACTGAGCCTGAAAAGCATTTCCAACCCCACTTACAAGTAAAACTAGCTAAAATGTGCCTGGCTTCTCTACACTGAAAAGCTCATTCTGAGTACATTTTTAGCATACGTTTGCTCCTGCCGGGTCAGCTGAGCAGCGAATTTCTATTTAACCACCTGCTTTCATGAGAGACCTCAGGGCTGCATGTTTTGAGCCCAGTACTGAGCCTGAAAAGCATTTCCAACCCCACTTACAAGTAAAACTAGCTAAAATGTGCCTGGCTTCTCTTCACTGAAAAGCTCATTCTGAGTACATTTTTAGCATACGTTTGCTCCTGCCGGGTCAGCTGAGCAGCGAATTTTTATTTAACCACCTGCTTTCATGAGAGACCTCAGGGATGCATGTTTTGAGCCCAGCACTGAGCCTGAAAAGCGTTTCCAACCCCACTTACAAGTAAAACTAGCTAAAATGTGCCTGGCTGCTATTCACTAAAAAGCTCATTCTGTGTACATTTTTGGCATACGTTTGCTCCTACCGGGTCAGCTGAGCAGCGAATTTCTATTTAACCACTTGCTTTCATGAGAGACCTCAGGGCTGCATGTTTTGAGCTCAGTACTGAGCCTGAAAAGCATTTCCAACCCCACTTACAAGTAAAACTAGCTAAAATGTGCCTGGCTTCTCTTCACTGAAAAGCTCATTCTGAGTACATTTTTAGCATACGTTTGCTCCTGCCGGGTCAGCTGAGCAGCGAATTTCTATTTAACCACCTGCTATCATGAGAGACCTCAGGGCTGCATGTTTTGAGCCCAGTACTGATCCTGAAAAGCGTTTCCAACCCCACTTACAAGTAAAACTAGCTAAAATGTGCCTGGCTGCTATTCACTGAAAAGCTCATTCTGTGTACATTTTTGGCATACGTTTGCTCCTGCCGGGTCAGCTGAGCAGCGAATTTCTATTTAACTACCTGCTATCATGAGAGACCTCAGGGCTGCATGTTTTAAGCCCAGTACTGATCCTGAAAAGCGTTTCCAACCCCACTTACAAGTAAAACTAGCTAAAATGTGCCTGGCTGCTATTCACTGAAAAGCTCATTCTGTGTACATTTTTGGCATACGTTTGCTCCTACCGGGTCAGCTGAGCAGCGAATTTCTATTTAACCACCTGCTTTCATGAGAGACCTCAGGGCTGCATGTTTTGAGCCCAGTACTGAGCCTGAAAAGCATTTCCAACCCCACTTACAAGTAAAACTAGCTAAAATGTGCCTGGCTTCTCTTCACTGAAAAGCTCATTCTGAGTACATTTTTAGCATACGTTTGCTCCTGCCGGGTCAGCTGAGCAGCGAATTTCTATTTAACCACCTGCTTTCATGAGAGACCTCAGGGATGCATGTTTTGAGCCCAGCACTGAGCCTGAAAAGCGTTTCCAACCCCACTCACAAGTAAAACTAGCTAAAATGTGCCTGGCTTCTCTTTACTGAAAAGCTCATTCTGAGTACATTTTTGGCATACGTTTGTTCCTGCCGGGTCAGCTGAGCAGCGAATTTCTATTTAACCACCTGCTATCATGAGAGACCTCAGGGCTGCATGTTTTGAGCCCAGTACTGATCCTGAAAAGCGTTTCCAACCCCACTTACAAGTAAAACTAGCTAAAATGTGCCTGGCTGCTATTCACTGAAAAGCTCATTCTGTGTACATTTTTGGCATACGTTTGCTCCTACCGGGTCAGCTGAGCAGCGGATTTCTATTTAACCACCTGCTTTCATGAGAGACCTCAGGGCTGCATGTTTTGAGCCCAGTACTGAGCCTGAAAAGCATTTCCAACCCCACTTACAAGTAAAACTAGCTAAAATGTGCTTGGTTTCTCTTCACTGAAAAGCTCATTCTGAGTACATTTTTAGCATACGTTTGCTCCTGCCGGGTCAGCTGAGCAGCGAATTTCTATTTAACCACCTGCTATCATGAGAGACCTCAGGGCTGCATGTTTTGAGCCCAGTACTGATCCTGAAAAGCGTTTCCAACCCCACTTACAAGTAAAACTAGCTAAAATGTGCCTGGCTGCTATTCACTAAAAAGCTCATTCTGTGTACATTTTTGGCATACGTTTGCTCCTACCGGGTCAGCTGAGCAGCGAATTTCTATTTAACCACTTGCTTTCATGAGAGACCTCAGGGCTGCATGTTTTGAGCCCAGTACTGAGCCTGAAAAGCATTTCCAACCCCACTTACAAGTAAAACTAGCTAAAATGTGCCTGGCTTCTCTTCACTGAAAAGCTCATTCTGAGTACATTTTTAGCATACGTTTGCTCCTGCCGGGTCAGCTGAGCAGCGAATTTCTATTTAACCACCTGCTATCATGAGAGACCTCAGGGCTGCATGTTTTGAGCCCAGTACTGATCCTGAAAAGCGTTTCCAACCCCACTTACAAGTAAAACTAGCTAAAATGTGCCTGGCTGCTATTCACTGAAAAGCTCATTCTGTGTACATTTTTGGCATACGTTTGCTCCTACCGGGTCAGCTGAGCAGCGAATTTCTATTTAACCACCTGCTTTCATGAGAGACCTCAGGGCTGCATGCTTTGAGCCCAGTACTGAGCCTGAAAAGCATTTCCAACCCCACTTACAAGTAAAACTAGCTAAAATGTGCCTGGCTTCTCTTCACTGAAAAGCTCATTCTGAGTACATTTTTAGCATACGTTTGCTCCTGCCGGGTCAGCTTAGCAGCGAATTTCTATTTAACCACCTGCTTTCATGAGAGACCTCAGGGATGCATGTTTTGAGCCCAGCACTGAGCCTGAAAAGCGTTTCCAACCCCACTCACAAGTAAAACTAGCTAAAATGTGCCTGGCTTCTCTTCACTGAAAAGCTCATTCTGAGTACATTTTTGGCATACGTTTGTTCCTGCCGGGTCAGCTGAGCAGCGAATTTCTATTTAACCACCTGCTATCATGAGAGACCTCAGGGCTGCATGTTTTGAGCCCAGTACTGATCCTGAAAGCGTTTCCAACCCCACTTACAAGTAAAACTAGCTAAAATGTGCCTGGCTGCTATTCACTGAAAAGCTCATTCTGTGTACATTTTTGGCATACGTTTGCTCCTACCGGGTCAGCTGAGCAGCAAATTTCTATTTAACCACCTGCTTTCATGGGAGACCTCAGGGCTGCATGTTTTGAGCCCTGTACTGAGCCTGAAAAGCATTTCCAACCCCACTTACAAGTAAAACTAGCTAAAATGTGCCTGGCTTCTCTTCACTGAAAAGCTCATTCTGAGTACAGTTTTAGCATACGTTTGCTCCTGCCGGGTCAGCTGAGCAGCGAAGTTCTATTTAACCACCTGCTATCATGAGAGACCTCAGGGATGCATATTTTGAGCCCAGTACTGAGCCTGAAAAGCATTTCCAACCCCACTTACAAGTAAAACTAGCTAAAATGTGCCTGGCTTCTCTACACTGAAAAGCTCATTCTGAGTACATTTTTAGCATACGTTTGCTCCTGCCGGGTCAGCTGAGCAGCGAATTTCTATTTAACCACCTGCTTTCATGAGAGACCTCAGGGCTGCATGTTTTGAGCCCAGTACTGAGCCTGAAAAGCATTTCCAACCCCACTTACAAGTAAAACTAGCTAAAATGTGCCTGGCTTCTCTTCACTGAAAAGCTCATTCTGAGTACATTTTTAGCATACGTTTGCTCCTGCCGGGTCAGCTGAGCAGCGAATTTTTATTTAACCACCTGCTTTCATGAGAGACCTCAGGGATGCATGTTTTGAGCCCAGCACTGAGCCTGAAAAGCGTTTCCAACCCCACTTACAAGTAAAACTAGCTAAAATGTGCCTGGCTGCTATTCACTAAAAAGCTCATTCTGTGTACATTTTTGGCATACGTTTGCTCCTACCGGGTCAGCTGAGCAGCGAATTTCTATTTAACCACTTGCTTTCATGAGAGACCTCAGGGCTGCATGTTTTGAGCCCAGTACTGAGCCTGAAAAGCATTTCCAACCCCACTTACAAGTAAAACTAGCTAAAATGTGCCTGGCTTCTCTTCACTGAAAAGCTCATTCTGAGTACATTTTTAGCATACGTTTGCTCCTGCCGGGTCAGCTGAGCAGCGAATTTCTATTTAACCACCTGCTATCATGAGAGACCTCAGGGCTGCATGTTTTGAGCCCAGTACTGATCCTGAAAAGCGTTTCCAACCCCACTTACAAGTAAAACTAGCTAAAATGTGCCTGGCTGCTATTCACTGAAAAGCTCATTCTGTGTACATTTTTGGCATACGTTTGCTCCTGCCGGGTCAGCTGAGCAGCGAATTTCTATTTAACTACCTGCTATCATGAGAGACCTCAGGGCTGCATGTTTTGAGCCCAGTACTGATCCTGAAAAGCGTTTCCAACCCCACTTACAAGTAAAACTAGCTAAAATGTGCCTGGCTGCTATTCACTGAAAAGCTCATTCTGTGTACATTTTTGGCATACGTTTGTTCCTGCCGGGTCAGCTGAGCAGCGAATTTCTATTTAACCACCTGCTATCATGAGAGACCTCAGGGCTGCATGTTTTGAGCCCAGTACTGATCCTGAAAAGCGTTTCCAACCCCACTTACAAGTAAAACTAGCTAAAATGTGCCTGGCTGCTATTCACTGAAAAGCTCATTCTGTGTACATTTTTGGCATACGTTTGCTCCTACCGGGTCAGCTGAGCAGCGGATTTCTATTTAACCACCTGCTTTCATGAGAGACCTCAGGGCTGCATGTTTTGAGCCCAGTACTGAGCCTGAAAAGCATTTCCAACCCCACTTACAAGTAAAACTAGCTAAAATGTGCTTGGTTTCTCTTCACTGAAAAGCTCATTCTGAGTACATTTTTAGCATACGTTTGCTCCTGCCGGGTCAGCTGAGCAGCGAATTTCTATTTAACCACCTGCTATCATGAGAGACCTCAGGGCTGCATGTTTTGAGCCCAGTACTGATCCTGAAAAGCGTTTCCAACCCCACTTACAAGTAAAACTAGCTAAAATGTGCCTGGCTGCTATTCACTAAAAAGCTCATTCTGTGTACATTTTTGGCATACGTTTGCTCCTACCGGGTCAGCTGAGCAGCGAATTTCTATTTAACCACTTGCTTTCATGAGAGACCTCAGGGCTGCATGTTTTGAGCCCAGTACTGAGCCTGAAAAGCATTTCCAACCCCACTTACAAGTAAAACTAGCTAAAATGTGCCTGGCTTCTCTTCACTGAAAAGCTCATTCTGAGTACATTTTTAGCATACGTTTGCTCCTGCCGGGTCAGCTGAGCAGCGAATTTCTATTTAACCACCTGCTATCATGAGAGACCTCAGGGCTGCATGTTTTGAGCCCAGTACTGATCCTGAAAAGCGTTTCCAACCCCACTTACAAGTAAAACTAGCTAAAATGTGCCTGGCTGCTATTCACTGAAAAGCTCATTCTGTGTACATTTTTGGCATACGTTTGCTCCTACCGGGTCAGCTGAGCAGCGAATTTCTATTTAACCACCTGCTTTCATGAGAGACCTCAGGGCTGCATGCTTTGAGCCCAGTACTGAGCCTGAAAAGCATTTCCAACCCCACTTACAAGTAAAACTAGCTAAAATGTGCCTGGCTTCTCTTCACTGAAAAGCTCATTCTGAGTACATTTTTAGCATACGTTTGCTCCTGCCGGGTCAGCTTAGCAGCGAATTTCTATTTAACCACCTGCTTTCATGAGAGACCTCAGGGATGCATGTTTTGAGCCCAGCACTGAGCCTGAAAAGCGTTTCCAACCCCACTCACAAGTAAAACTAGCTAAAATGTGCCTGGCTTCTCTTCACTGAAAAGCTCATTCTGAGTACATTTTTGGCATACGTTTGTTCCTGCCGGGTCAGCTGAGCAGCGAATTTCTATTTAACCACCTGCTATCATGAGAGACCTCAGGGCTGCATGTTTTGAGCCCAGTACTGATCCTGAAAAGCGTCTCCAACCCCACTTACAAGTAAAACTAGCTAAAATGTGCCTGGCTGCTATTCACTGAAAAGCTCATTCTGAGTACATTTTTGGCATACGTTTGTTCCTGCCGGGTCAGCTGCGCAGCGAATTTCTATTTAACCACCTGCTATCATGAGAGACCTCAGGGCTGCATGTTTTGAGCCCAGTACTGATCCTGAAAAGCGTTTCCAACCCCACTTACAAGTAAAACTAGCTAAAATGTGCCTGGCTGCTATTCACTGAAAAGCTCATTCTGTGTACATTTTTGGCATACGTTTGCTCCTACCGGGTCAGCTGAGCAGCGAATTTCTATTTAACCACCTGCTTTCATGAGAGACATCAGGGCTGCATGTTTTGAGCCCAGTACTGAGCCTGAAAAGCATTTCCAACCCCACTTACAAGTAAAACTAGCTAAAATGTGCATGGTTTCTCTTCACTGACAAGCTCATTCTGAGTACATTTTTAGCATACGTTTGCTCCTGCCGGGTCAGCTGAGCAGCGAATTTCTATTTAACCACCTGCTTTCATGAGAGACCTCAGGGATGCATGTTTTGAGCCCAGCACTGAGCCTGAAAAGCGTTTCCAACCCCACTCACAAGTAAAACTAGCTAAAATGTGCCTGGCTTCTCTTCACTGAAAAGCTCATTCTGAGTACATTTTTAGCATACGTTTGTTCCTGCCGGGTCAGCTGAGCAGCGAATTTCTATTTAACCACCTGCTATCATGAGAGACCTCAGGGCTGCATGTTTTGAGCCCAGTATTGATCCTGAAAAGCGTTTCCAACCCCACTTACAAGTAAAACTAGCTAAATTGTGCCTGGCTGCTATTCACTGAAAAGCTCATTCTGTGTACATTTTTGGCATACGTTTGCTTCTACCGGGTCAGCTGAGCAGCGAATTTCTATTTAACCACCTGCTTTCATGAGAGACCTCAGGGCTGCATGTTTTGAGCCCAGTACTGAGCCTGAAAAGCATTTCCAACCCCACTTACAAGTAAAACTAGCTAAAATGTGCCTGGCTTCTCTTCACTGAAAAGCTCATTCTGAGTACATTTTTAGCATACGTTTGCTCCTGCCGGGTCAGCTGAGCAGCGAATTTCTATTTAACCACCTGCTTTCATGAGAGACCTCAGGGATGCATGTTTTGAGCCCAGCACTGAGCCTGAAAAGCGTTTCCAACCCCACTTACAAGGAAAACTAGCTCAAATGTGCCTGGCTTCTCTTCACTGAAAAGCTCATTCTGAGTACATTTTTAGCATACGTTTGCTCCTGCCGGGTCAGCTGAGCAGCGAATTTCTATTTAACCACCTGCTATCATGAGAGACCTCAGGGCTGCATGTTTTGAGCCCAGTACTGAGCCTGAAAAGCATTTCCAACCCCACTTACAAGTAAAACTAGCTAAAATGTGCCTGGCTGCTATTCACTAAAAAGCTCATTCTGTGTACATTTTTGGCATACGTTTGCTCCTACCGGGTCAGCTGAGCAGCGAATTTCTATTTAACCACTTGCTTTCATGAGAGACCTCAGGGCTGCATGTTTTGAGCCCAGTACTGAGCCTGAAAAGCATTTCCAACCCCACTTACAAGTAAAACTAGCTAAAATGTGCCTGGCTTCTCTTCACTGAAAAGCTCATTCTGTGTACATTTTTGGCATACGTTTCCTCCTACCGGGTCAGCTGAGCAGCAAATTTCTATTTAACTACCTGCTTTCATGAGAGACCTCAGGGCTGCATGTTTTGAGCCCTGTACTGAGCCTGAAAAGCATTTCCAACCCCACTTATAAGTAAAACTAGCTAAAATGTGCCTGGCTTCTCTTCACTGAAAAGCTCATTCTGAGTACATTTTTAGCATACGTTTGCTCCTGCCGGGTCAGCTGAGCAGCGAAGTTCTATTTAACCACCTGCTATCATGAGAGACCTCAGGGATGCATATTTTGAGCCCAGTACTGAGCCTGAAAAGCATTTCCAACCCCACTTACAAGTAAAACTAGCTAAAATGTGCCTGGCTTCTCTTCACTGAAAAGCTCATTCTGAGTACATTTTTAGCATACGTTTGCTCCTCCCGGGTCAGCTGAGCAGCGAATTTCTATTTAACCACCTGCTTTCATGAGAGACCTCAGGGCTGCATGTTTTGAGCCCAGTACTGAGCCTGAAAAGCATTTCCAACCCCACTTACAAGTAAAACTAGCTAAAATGTGCCTGGCTTCTCTTCACTGAAAAGCTCATTCTGAGTACATTTTTAGCATACGTTTGCTCCTGCCGGGTCAGCTGAGCAGCGAATTTCTATTTAACCACCTGCTTTCATGAGAGACCTCAGGGATGCATGTTTTGAGCCCAGCACTGAGCCTGAAAAGCGTTTCCAACCCCACTCACAAGTAAAACTAGCTAAAATGTGCCTGGCTTCTCTTCACTGAAAAGCTCATTCTGAGTACATTTTTAGCATACGTTTGTTCCTGCCGGGTCAGCTGAGCAGCGAATTTCTATTTAACCACCTGCTATCATGAGAGACCTCAGGGCTGCATGTTTTGAGCCCAGTATTGATCCTGAAAAGCGTTTCCAACCCCACTTACAAGTAAAACTAGCTAAAATGTGCCTGGCTGCTATTCACTGAAAAGCTCATTCTGTGTACATTTTTGGCATACGTTTGCTTCTAACGGGTCAGCTGAGCAGCGAATTTCTATTTAACCACCTGCTTTCATGAGAGACCTCAGGGCTGCATGTTTTGAGCCCAGTACTGAGCCTGAAAAGCATTTCCAACCCCACTTACAAGTAAAACTAGCTAAAATGTGCCTGGCTGCTATTCACTGAAAAGCTCATTCTGTGTACATTTTTGGCATACGTTTGCTCCTACCGGGTCAGCTGAGCAGCGAATTTCTATTTAACCACCTGCTTTCATGAGAGACCTCAGAGCTGCATGTTTTGAGCCCAGTACTGAGCCTGAAAAGCATTTCCAACCCCACTTACAAGTAAAACTAGCTAAAATGTGCCTGGCTTCTCTTTACTGAAGAGCTCATTCTGAGTACATTTTTAGCATACGTTTGCTCCTGCCGGGTCAGCTGAGCAGCGAAGTTCTATTTAACCACCTGCTATCATGAGAGACCTCAGGGATGCATATTTTGAGCCCAGTACTGAGCCTGAAAAGCATTTCCAACCCCACTTACAAGTAAAACTAGCTAAAATGTGCCTGGCTTCTCTTCACTGAAAAGCTCATTCTGAGTACATTTTTAGCATACGTTTGCTCCTGCCGGGTCAGCTGAGCAGCGAATTTCTATTTAACCACCTGCTTTCATGAGAGACCTCAGGGCTGCATGTTTTGAGCCCAGTACTGAGCCTGAAAAGCATTTCCAACTCCACTTACAAGTAAAACTAGCTAAAATGTGCCTGGCTTCTCTTCACTGAAAAGCTCATTCTGAGTACATTTTTAGCATACGTTTGCTCCTGCCGGGTCAGCTGAGCAGCGAATTTCTATTTAACCACCTGCTTTCATGAGAGACCTCAGGGATGCATGTTTTGAGCCCAGCACTGAGCCTGAAAAGCGTTTCCAACCCCACTCACAAGTAAAACTAGCTAAAATGTGCCTGGCTTCTCTTCACTGAAAAGCTCATTCTGAGTACATTTTTAGCATACGTTTGTTCCTGCCGGGTCAGCTGAGCAGCGAATTTCTATTTAACCACCTGCTATCATGAGAGACCTCAGGGCTGCATGTTTTGAGCCCAGTATTGATCCTGAAAAGCGTTTCCAACCCCACTTACAAGTAAAACTAGCTAAAATGTGCCTGGCTGCTATTCACTGAAAAGCTCATTCTGTGTACATTTTTGGCATACGTTTGCTCCTACCGGGTCAGCTGAGCAGCGAATTTCTATTTAACCACTTGCTTTCATGAGAGACCTCAGGGCTGCATGTTTTGAGCCCAGTACTGAGCCTGAAAAGCATTTCCAACCCCACGTACAAGTAAAACTAGCTAAAATGTGCCTGGCTTCTCTTCACTGAAAAGCTCATTCTGAGTACATTTTTAGCATACGTTTGCTCCTGCCGGGTCAGCTGAGCAGCGAATTTCTATTTAACCACCTGCTATCATGAGAGACCTCAGGGCTGCATGTTTTGAGCCCAGTACTGATCCTGAAAGCGTTTCCAACCCCACTTACAAGTAAAACTAGCTAAAATGTGCCTGGCTGCTATTCACTGAAAAGCTCATTCTGTGTACATTTTTGGCATACGTTTGCTCCTACCAGGTCAGCTGAGCAGCAAATTTCTATTTAACCACCTGCTTTCATGAGAGACCTCAGGGCTGCATGTTTTGAGCCCTGTACTGAGCCTGAAAAGCATTTCCAACCCCACTTACAAGTAAAACTAGCTAAAATGTGCCTGGCTTCTCTTCACTGAAAAGCTCATTCTGAGTACATTTTTAGCATACGTTTGCTCCTGCCGGGTCAGCTGAGCAGCGAAGTTCTATTTAACCACCTGCTATCATGAGAGACCTCAGGGATGCATATTTTGAGCCCAGTACTGAGCCTGAAAAGCATTTCCAACCCCACTTACAAGTAAAAGTAGCTAAAATGTGCCTGGCTTCTCTACACTGAAAAGCTCATTCTGAGTACATTTTTAGCATACGTTTGCTCCTGCCGGGTCAGCTGAGCAGCAAATTTCTATTTAACCACCTGCTTTCATGAGAGACCTCAGGGCTGCATGTTTTGAGCCCAGTACTGAGCCTGAAAAGCATTTCCAACCCCACTTACAAGTAAAACTAGCTAAAATGTGCCTGGCTTCTCTTCACTGAAAAGCTCATTCTGAGTACATTTTTAGCATACGTTTGCTCCTGCCGGGTCAGCTGAGCAGCGAATTTTTATTTAACCACCTGCTTTCATGAGAGACCTCAGGGATGCATGTTTTGAGCCCAGCACTGAGCCTGAAAAGCGTTTCCAACCCCACTTACAAGTAAAACTAGCTAAAATGTGCCTGGCTGCTATTCACTAAAAAGCTCATTCTGTGTACATTTTTGGCATACGTTTGCTCCTACCGGGTCAGCTGAGCAGCGAATTTCTATTTAACCACTTGCTTTCATGAGAGACCTCAGGGCTGCATGTTTTGAGCCCAGCACTGAGCCTGAAAAGCATTTCCAACCCCACTTACAAGTAAAACTAGCTAAAATGTGCCTGGCTTCTCTTTACTGAAAAGCTCATTCTGAGTACATTTTTGGCATACGTTTGTTCCTGCCGGGTCAGCTGAGCAGCGAATTTCTATTTAACCACCTGCTATCATGAGAGACCTCAGGGCTGCATGTTTTGAGCCCAGTACTGATCCTGAAAAGCGTTTCCAACCCCACTTACAAGTAAAACTAGCTAAAATGTGCCTGGCTGCTATTCACTGAAAAGCTCATTCTGTGTACATTTTTGGCATACGTTTGCTCCTACCGGGTCAGCTGAGCAGCGGATTTCTATTTAACCACCTGCTTTCATGAGAGACCTCAGGGCTGCATGTTTTGAGCCCAGTACTGAGCCTGAAAAGCATTTCCAACCCCACTTACAAGTAAAACTAGCTAAAATGTGCTTGGTTTCTCTTCACTGAAAAGCTCATTCTGAGTACATTTTTAGCATACGTTTGCTCCTGCCGGGTCAGCTGAGCAGCGAATTTCTATTTAACCACCTGCTATCATGAGAGACCTCAGGGCTGCATGTTTTGAGCCCAGTACTGATCCTGAAAAGCGTTTCCAACCCCACTTACAAGTAAAACTAGCTAAAATGTGCCTGGCTGCTATTCACTAAAAAGCTCATTCTGTGTACATTTTTGGCATACGTTTGCTCCTACCGGGTCAGCTGAGCAGCGAATTTCTATTTAACCACTTGCTTTCATGAGAGACCTCAGGGCTGCATGTTTTGAGCCCAGTACTGAGCCTGAAAAGCATTTCCAACCCCACTTACAAGTAAAACTAGCTAAAATGTGCCTGGCTTCTCTTCTCTGAAAAGCTCATTCTGAGTACATTTTTAGCATACATTTGCTCCTGCCGGGTCAGCTGAGCAGCGAATTTCTATTTAACCACCTGCTATCATGAGAGACCTCAGGGCTGCATGTTTTGAGCCCAGTACTGATCCTGAAAAGCGTTTCCAACCCCACTTACAAGTAAAACTAGCTAAAATGTGCCTGGCTGCTATTCACTGAAAAGCTCATTCTGTGTACATTTTTGGCATACTTTTGCTCCTGCCGGGTCAGCTGAGCAGCGAATTTCTATTTAACCACCTGCTATCATGAGAGACCTCAGGGCTGCATGTTTTGAGCCCAGTACTGATCCTGAAAAGCGTTTCCAACCCCACTTACAAGTAAAACTAGCTAAAATGTGCCTGGCTGCTATTCACTGAAAAGCTCATTCTGTGTACATTTTTGGCATACGTTTGCTCCTACCGGGTCAGCTGAGCAGCGAATTTCTATTTAACCACCTGCTTTCATGAGAGACCTCAGGGCTGCATGCTTTGAGCCCAGTACTGAGCCTGAAAAGCATTTCCAACCCCACTTACAAGTAAAACTAGCTAAAATGTGCCTGGCTTCTCTTCACTGAAAAGCTCATTCTGAGTACATTTTTAGCATACGTTTGCTCCTGCCGGGTCAGCTGAGCAGCGAATTTCTATTTAACCACCTGCTTTCATGAGAGACCTCAGGGATGCATGTTTTGAGCCCAGCACTGAGCCTGAAAAGCGTTTCCAACCCCACTCACAAGTAAAACTAGCTAAAATGTGCCTGGCTTCTCTTCACTGAAAAGCTCATTCTGAGTACATTTTTGGCATACGTTTGTTCCTGCCGGGTCAGCTGAGCAGCGAATTTCTATTTAACCACCTGCTATCATGAGAGACCTCAGGGCTGCATGTTTTGAGCCCAGTACTGATCCTGAAAAGCGTCTCCAACCCCACTTACAAGTAAAACTAGCTAAAATGTGCCTGGCTGCTATTCACTGAAAAGCTCATTCTGAGTAAATTTTTGGCATACGTTTGTTCCTGCCGGGTCAGCTGCGCAGCGAATTTCTATTTAACCACCTGCTATCATGAGAGACCTCAGGGCTGCATGTTTTGAGCCCAGTACTGATCCTGAAAAGCGTTTCCAACCCCACTTACAAGTAAAACTAGCTAAAATGTGCCTGGCTGCTATTCACTGAAAAGCTCATTCTGTGTACATTTTTGGCATACGTTTGCTCCTACCGGGTCAGCTGAGCAGCGAATTTCTATTTAACCACCTGCTTTCATGAGAGACATCAGGGCTGCATGTTTCGAGCCCAGTACTGAGCCTGAAAAGCATTTCCAACCCCACTTACAAGTAAAACTAGCTAAAATGTGCATGGTTTCTCTTCACTGAAAAGCTCATTCTGAGTACATTTTTAGCATACGTTTGCTCCTGCCGGGTCAGCTGAGCAGCGAATTTCTATTTAACCACCTGCTTTCATGAGAGACCTCAGGGATGCATGTTTTGAGCCCAGCACTGAGCCTGAAAAGCGTTTCCAACCCCACTCACAAGTAAAACTAGCTAAAATGTGCCTGGCTTCTCTTCACTGAAAAGCTCATTCTGAGTACATTTTTAGCATACGTTTGTTCCTGCCGGGTCAGCTGAGCAGCGAATTTCTATTTAACCACCTGCTATCATGAGAGACCTCAGGGCTGCATGTTTTGAGCCCAGTATTGATCCTGAAAAGCGTTTCCAACCCCACTTACAAGTAAAACTAGCTAAATTGTGCCTGGCTGCTATTCACTGAAAAGCTCATTCTGTGTACATTTTTGGCATACGTTTGCTTCTACCGGGTCAGCTGAGCAGCGAATTTCTATTTAACCACCTGCTTTCATGAGAGACCTCAGGGCTGCATGTTTTGAGCCCAGTACTGAGCCTGAAAAGCATTTCCAACCCCACTTACAAGTAAAACTAGCTAAAATGTGCCTGGCTGCTATTCACTGAAAAGCTCATTCTGTGTACATTTTTGGCATACGTTTGCTCCTGCCGGGTCAGCTGAGCAGCGAATTTCTATTTAACCACCTGCTTTCATGAGAGACCTCAGAGCTGCATGTTTTGAGCCCAGTACTGAGCCTGAAAAGCATTTCCAACCCCACTTACAAGTAAAACTAGCTAAAATGTGCCTGGCTTCTCTTCACTGAAAAGCTCATTCTGAGTACATTTTTAGCATACGTTTGCTCCTGCCGGGTCAGCTGAGCAGCGAATTTCTATTTAACCACCTGCTTTCATGAGAGACCTCAGGGCTGCATGTTTTGAGCCCAGTACTGAGCCTGAAAAGCATTTCCAACCCCACTTACAAGTAAAACTAGCTAAAATGTGCCTGGCTTCTCTTCACTGAAAAGCTCATTCTGAGTACATTTTTAGCATACGTTTGCTCCTGCCGGGTCAGCTGAGCAGCAAATTTCTATTTAACCACCTGCTTTCATGAGAGACCTCAGGGATGCATGTTTTTAGCCCAGCACTGAGCCTGAAAAGCGTTTCCAACCCCACTTACAAGTAAAACTAGCTAAAATGTGCCTGGCTTCTCTTCACTGAAAAGCTCATTCTGAGTACATTTTTAGCATACGTTTGCTCCTGCCGGGTCAGCTGAGCAGCGAATTTCTATTTAACCACCTGCTATCATGAGAGACCTCAGGGCTGCATGTTTTGAGCCCAGTACTGAGCCTGAATAGCGTTTCCAACCCCACTTACAAGTAAAACTAGCTAAAATGTGCCTGGCTGCTATTCACTAAAAAGCTCATTCTGTGTACATTTTTGGCATACGTTTGCTCCTACCGGGTCAGCTGAGCAGCGAATTTCTATTTAACCACTTGCTTTCATGAGAGACCTCAGGGCTGCATGTTTTGAGCCCAGTACTGAGCCTGAAAAGCATTTCCAACCCCACTTACAAGTAAAACTAGCTAAAATGTGCCTGGCTTCTCTTCACTGAAAAGCTCATTCTGAGTACATTTTTAGCATACGTTTGCTCCTGCCGGGTCAGCTGAGCAGCGAATTTCTATTTAACCACCTGCTATCATGAGAGACCTCAGGGCTGCATGTTTTGAGCCCAGTACTGATCCTGAAAGCGTTTCCAACCACACTTACAAGTAAAACTAGCTAAAATGTGCCTGGCTGCTATTCACTGAAAAGCTCATTCTGTGTACATTTTTGGCATACGTTTGCTCCTACCGGGTCAGCTGAGCAGCAAATTTCTATTTAACCACCTGCTTTCATGAGAGACCTCAGGGCTGCATGTTTTGAGCCCTGTACTGAGCCTGAAAAGCATTTCCAACCCCACTTACAAGTAAAACTAGCTAAAATGTGCCTGGCTTCTCTTCACTGAAAAGCTCATTCTGAGTACATTTTTAGCATACGTTTGCTCCTGCCGGGTCAGCTGAGCAGCGAAGTTCTATTTAACCACCTGCTATCATGAGAGACCTCAGGGCTGCATGTTTTGAGCCCAGTACTGAGCCTGAAAAGCATTTCCAACCCCACTTACAAGTAAAACTAGCTAAAATGTGCCTGGCTTCTCTTCACTGAAAAGCTCATTCTGAGTACATTTTTAGCATACGTTTGCTCCTGCCGGGTCAGCTGAGCAGCGAATTTCTATTTAACCACCTGCTTTCATGAGAGACCTCAGGGCTGCATGTTTTGAGCCCAGTACTGAGCCTGAAAAGCGTTTCCAACCCCACTCACAAGTAAAACTAGCTAAAATGTGCCTGGCTTCTCTTCACTGAAAAGCTCATTCTGAGTACATTTTTAGCATACGTTTGTTCCTGCCGGGTCAGCTGAGCAGCGAATTTCTATTTAACCACCTGCTATCATGAGAGACCTCAGGGCTGCATGTTTTGAGCCCAGTATTGATCCTGAAAAGCGTTTCCAACCCCACTTACAAGTAAAACTAGCTAAAATGTGCCTGGCTGCTATTCACTGAAAAGCTCATTCTGTGTACATTTTTGGCATACGTTTGCTTCTAACGGGTCAGCTGAGCAGCGAATTTCTATTTAACCACCTGCTTTCATGAGAGACCTCAGGGCTGCATGTTTTGAGCCCAGTACTGAGCCTGAAAAGCATTTCCAACCCCACTTACAAGTAAAACTAGCTAAAATGTGCCTGGCTGCTATTCACTGAAAAGCTCATTCTGTGTACATTTTTGGCATACGTTTGCTCCTACCGGGTCAGCTGAGCAGCGAATTTCTATTTAACCACCTGCTTTCATGAGAGACCTCAGAGCTGCATGTTTTGAGCCCAGTACTGAGCCTGAAAAGCATTTCCAACCCCACTTACAAGTAAAACTAGCTAAAATGTGCCTGGCTTCTCTTCACTGAAGAGCTCATTCTGAGTACATTTTTAGCATACGTTTGCTCCTGCCGGGTCAGCTGAGCAGCGAATTTCTATTTAACCACCTGCTTTCATGAGAGACCTCAGGGCTGCATGTTTTGAGCCCAGTACTGAGCCTGAATAGCGTTTCCAACCCCACTTACAAGTAAAACTAGCTAAAATGTGCCTGGCTGCTATTCACTAAAAAGCTCATTCTGTGTACATTTTTGGCATACGTTTGCTCCTACCGGGTCAGCTGAGCAGCGAATTTCTATTTAACCACTTGCTTTCATGAGAGACCTCAGGGCTGCATGTTTTGAGCCCAGTACTGAGCCTGAAAAGCATTTCCAACCCCACGTACAAGTAAAACTAGCTAAAATGTGCCTGGCTTCTCTTCACTGAAAAGCTCATTCTGAGTACATTTTTAGCATACGTTTGCTCCTGCCGGGTCAGCTGAGCAGCGAATTTCTATTTAACCACCTGCTATCATGAGAGACCTCAGGGCTGCATGTTTTGAGCCCAGTACTGATCCTGAAAGCGTTTCCAACCCTACTTACAAGTAAAACTAGCTAAAATGTGCCTGGCTGCTATTCACTGAAAAGCTCATTCTGTGTACATTTTTGGCATACGTTTGCTCCTACCGGGTCAGCTGAGCAGCAAATTTCTATTTAACCACCTGCTTTCATGAGAGACCTCAGGGCTGCATGTTTTGAGCCCTGTACTGAGCCTGAAAAGCATTTCCAACCCCACTTACAAGTAAAACTAGCTAAAATGTGCCTGGCTTCTCTTCACTGAAAAGCTAATTCTGAGTACATTTTTAGCATACGTTTGCTCCTGCCGGGTCAGCTGAGCAGCGAAGTTCTATTTAACCACCTGCTATCATGAGAGACCTCAGGGATGCATATTTTGAGCCCAGTACTGAGCCTGAAAAGCATTTCCAACCCCACTTACAAGTAAAACTAGCTAAAATGTGCCTGGCTTCTCTACACTGAAAAGCTCATTCTGAGTACATTTTTAGCATACGTTTGCTCCTGCCGGGTCAGCTGAGCAGCGAATTTCTATTTAACCACCTGCTTTCATGAGAGACCTCAGGGCTGCATGTTTTGAGCCCAGTACTGAGCCTGAAAAGCATTTCCAACCCCACTTACAAGTAAAACTAGCTAAAATGTGCCTGGCTTCTCTTCACTGAAAAGCTCATTCTGAGTACATTTTTAGCATACGTTTGCTCCTGCCGGGTCAGCTGAGCAGCGAATTTTTATTTAACCACCTGCTTTCATGAGAGACCTCAGGGATGCATGTTTTGAGCCCAGCACTGAGCCTGAAAAGCGTTTCCAACCCCACTTACAAGTAAAACTAGCTAAAATGTGCCTGGCTGCTATTCACTAAAAAGCTCATTCTGTGTACATTTTTGGCATACGTTTGCTCCTACCGGGTCAGCTGAGCAGCGAATTTCTATTTAACCACTTGCTTTCATGAGAGACCTCAGGGCTGCATGTTTTGAGCCCAGTACTGAGCCTGAAAAGCATTTCCAACCCCACTTACAAGTAAAACTAGCTAAAATGTGCCTGGCTTCTCTTTACTGAAAAGCTCATTCTGAGTACATTTTTAGCATACGTTTGCTCCTGCCGGGTCAGCTGAGCAGCGAATTTCTATTTAACCACCTGCTATCATGAGAGACCTCAGGGCTGCATGTTTTGAGCCCAGTACTGATCCTGAAAAGCGTTTCCAACCCCACTTACAAGTAAAACTAGCTAAAATGTGCCTGGCTGCTATTCACTGAAAAGCTCATTCTGTGTACATTTTTGGCATACGTTTGCTCCTGCCGGGTCAGCTGAGCAGCGAATTTCTATTTAACCACCTGCTATCATGAGAGACCTCAGGGCTGCATTTTTTGAGCCCAGTACTGATCCTGAAAAGCGTTTCCAACCCCACTTACAAGTAAAACTAGCTAAAATGTGCCTGGCTGCTATTCACTGAAAAGCTCATTCTGTGTACATTTTTGGCATACGTTTGCTCCTACCGGGTCAGCTGAGCAGCGAATTTCTATTTAACCACCTGCTTTCATGAGAGACCTCAGGGCTGCATGTTTTGAGCCCAGTACTGAGCCTGAAAAGCATTTCCAACCCCACTTACAAGTAAAACTAGCTAAAATGTGCCTGGCTTCTCTTCACTGAAAAGCTCATTCTGAGTACATTTTTAGCATACGTTTGCTCCTGCCGGGTCAGCTGAGCAGCGAATTTCTATTTAACCACCTGCTTTCATGAGAGACCTCAGGGATGCATGTTTTGAGCCCAGCACTGAGCCTGAAAAGCGTTTCCAACCCCACTCACAAGTAAAACTAGCTAAAATGTGCCTGGCTTCTCTTTACTGAAAAGCTCATTCTGAGTACATTTTTGCCATACGTTTGTTCCTGCCGGGTCAGCTGAGCAGCGAATTTCTATTTAACCACCTGCTATCATGAGAGACCTCAGGGCTGCATGTTTTGAGCCCAGTACTGATCCTGAAAAGCGTTTCCAACCCCACTTACAAGTAAAACTAGCTAAAATGTGCCTGGCTGCTATTCACTGAAAAGCTCATTCTGTGTACATTTTTGGCATACGTTTGCTCCTGCCGGGTCAGCTGAGCAGCGGATTTCTATTTAACCACCTGCTTTCATGAGAGACCTCAGGGCTGCATGTTTTGAGCCCAGTACTGAGCCTGAAAAGCATTTCCAACCCCACTTACAAGTAAAACTAGCTAAAATGTGCTTGGTTTCTCTTCACTGAAAAGCTCATTCTGAGTACATTTTTAGCATACGTTTGCTCCTGCCGGGTCAGCTGAGCAGCGAATTTCTATTTAACCACCTGCTTTCATGAGAGACCTCAGAGCTGCATGTTTTGAGCCCAGTACTGAGCCTGAAAAGCATTTCCAACCCCACTTACAAGTAAAACTAGCTAAAATGTGCCTGGCTTCTCTTCACTGAAAAGCTCATTCTGAGTACATTTTTAGCATACGTTTGCTCCTGCCGGGTCAGCTGAGCAGCGAATTTCTATTTAACCACCTGCTATCATGAGAGACCTCAGGGCTGCATGTTTTGAGCCCAGTATTGATTCTGAAAAGCGTTTCCAACCCCACTTACAAGTAAAACTAGCTCAAATGTGCCTGGCTGCTATTCACTGAAAAGCTCATTCTGTGTAAATTTTTGGCATACGTTTGCTCCTACCGGGTCAGCTGAGCAGCGAATTTCTATTTAACCACCTGCTTTCATGAGAGACCTCAGGGCTGCATGTTTTGAGCCCAGTACTGAGCCTGAAAAGCATTTCCAACCCCACTTACAAGTAAAACTAGCTAAAATGTGCCTGGCTGCTATTCACTGAAAAGCTCATTCTGTGTACATTTTTGGCATACGTTTGCTCCTACCGGGTCAGCTGAGCAGCGAATTTCTATTTAACCACCTGCTTTCATGAGAGACCTCAGAGCTGCATGTTTTGAGCCCAGTACTGAGCCTGAAAAGCATTTCCAACCCCACTTACAAGTAAAACTAGCTAAAATGTGCCTGGCTTCTCTTCACTGAAAAGCTCATTCTGAGTACATTTTTAGCATACGTTTGCTCCTGCCGGGTCAGCTGAGCAGCGAATTTCTATTTAACCACCTGCTTTCATGAGAGACCTCAGGGCTGCATGTTTTGAGCCCAGTACTGAGCCTGAAAAGCATTTCCAACCCCACTTACAAGTAAAACTAGCTAAAATGTGCCTGGCTTCTCTTCACTGAAAAGCTCATTCTGAGTACATTTTTAGCATACGTTTGCTCCTGCCGGGTCAGCTGAGCAGTGAATTTCTATTTAACCACCTGCTATCATGAGAGACCTCAGGGCTGCATGTTTTGAGCCCAGTACTGAGCCTGAATAGCGTTTCCAACCCCACTTACAAGTAAAACTAGCTAAAATGTGCCTGGCTGCTATTCACTAAAAAGCTCATTCTGTGTACATTTTTGGCATACGTTTGCTCCTACCGGGTCAGCTGAGCAGCGAATTTCTATTTAACCACTTGCTTTCATGAGAGATGTCAGGGCTGCATGTTTTTAGCCCAGTACTGAGCCTGAAAAGCATTTCCAACCCCACTTACAAGTAAAACTAGCTAAAATGTGCCTGGCTTCTCTTCACTGAAAAGCTCATTCTGAGTACATTTTTAGCATACGTTTGCTCCTGCCGGGTCAGCTGAGCAGCGAAGTTCTATTTAACCTCCTGCTATCATGAGAGACCTCAGGGCTGCATATTTTGAGCCCAGTACTGAGCCTGAAAAGCATTTCCAACCCCACTTACAAGTAAAACGAGCTAAAATGTGCCTGGCTTCTCTTCACTGAAAAGCTCATTCTGAGTACATTTTTAGCATACGTTTGCTCCTGCCGGGTCAGCTGAGCAGCAAATTTCTATTTAACCACCTGCTTGCATGAGAGACCTCAGGGCTGCATGTTTTGAGCCCAGTACTGAGCCTGAAAAGCATTTCCAACCCCACTTACAAGTAAAACTAGCTAAAATGTGCCTGGCTTCTCTTCACTGAAAAGCTCATTCTGAGTACATTTTTAGCATACGTTTGCTCCTGCCGGGTCAGCTGAGCAGCGAATTTCTATTTAACCACCTGCTATCATGAGAGACCTCAGGGCTGCATGTTTTGAGCCCAGTACTGATCCTGAAAAGCGTTTCCAACCCCACTTACAAGTAAAACTAGCTAAAATGTGCCTGGCTGCTATTCACTAAAAAGCTCATTCTGTGTACATTTTTGGCATACGTTTGCTCCTACCGGGTCAGCTGAGCAGCGAATTTCTATTTAACCACTTGCTTTCATGAGAGACCTCAGGGCTGCATGTTTTGAGCCCAGTACTGAGCCTGAAAAGCATTTCCAACCCCACTTACAAGTAAAACTAGCTAAAATGTTCCTGGCTTCTCTTCACTGAAAAGCTCATTCTGAGTACATTTTTAGCATACGTTTGCTCCTGCCGGGTCAGCTGAGCAGCGAATTTCTATTTAACCACCTGCTATCATGAGAGACCTCAGGGCTGCATGTTTTGAGCCCAGTACTGATCCTGAAAAGCGTTTCCAACCCCACTTACAAGTAAAACTAGCTAAAATGTGCCTGGCTGCTATTCACTGAAAAGCTCATTCTGTGTACATTTTTGGCATACGTTTGCTCCTGCCTGGTCAGCTGAGCAGCGAATTTCTATTTAACCACCTGCTATCATGAGAGACCTCAGGGCTGCATGTTTTGAGCCCAGTACTGATCCTGAAAAGCGTTTCCAACCCCACTTACAAGTAAAACTAGCTAAAATGTGCCTGGCTGCTATTCACTGAAAAGCTCATTCTGTGTACATTTTTGGCATACGTTTGCTCCTACCGGGTCAGCTGAGCAGCGAATTTCTATTTAACCACCTGCTTTCATGAGAGACCTCAGGGCTACATGTTTTGAGCCCTGTACTGAGCCTGAAAAGCATTTCCAACCCCACTTACAAGTAAAACTAGCTAAAATGTGCCTGGCTTCTCTTCACTGAAAAGCTCATTCTGAGTACATTTTTAGCATACGTTTGCTCCTGCCGGGTCAGCTGAGCAGCGAAGTTCTATTTAACCACCTGCTATCATGAGAGACCTCAGGGCTGCATATTTTGAGCCCAGTACTGAGCCTGAAAAGCATTTCCAACCCCACTTACAAGTAAAACGAGCTAAAATGTGCCTGGCTTCTCTTCACTGAAAAGCTCATTCTGAGTACATTTTTACCATACGTTTGCTCCTGCCGGGTCAGCTGAGCAGCGAATTTCTATTTAACCACCTGCTTTCATGAGAGACCTCAGGGCTGCATGTTTTGAGCCCAGTAATGAGCCTGAAAAGCATTTCCAACCCCACTTACAAGTAAAACTAGCTAAAATGTGCCTGGCTTCTCTTCACTGAAAAGCTCATTCTGAGTACATTTTTAGCATACGTTTGCTCCTGCCGGGTCAGCTGAGCAGCGAATTTCTATTTAACCACCTGCTATCATGAGAGACCTCAGGGATGCATGTTTTGAGCCCAGCACTGAGCCTGAAAAGCGTTTCCAACCCCACTTACAAGTAAAACTAGCTAAAATGTGCCTGGCTTCTCTTCACTGAAAAGCTCATTCTGAGTACATTTTTAGCATACGTTTGCTCCTGCCGGGTCAGCTGAGCAGCGAATTTCTATTTAACCACCTGCTATCATGAGAGACCTCAGGGCTGCATGTTTTGAGCCCAGTACTGATCCTGAAAAGCGTTTCCAACCCCACTTACAAGTAAAACTAGCTAAAATGTGCCTGGCTGCTATTCACTAAAAAGCTCATTCTGTGTACATTTTTGGCATACGTTTGCTCCTACCGGGTCAGCTGAGCAGCGAATTTCTATTTAACCACCTGCTTTCATGAGAGACCTCAGAGCTGCATGTTTTGAGCCCAGTACTGAGCCTGAAAAGCATTTCCAACCCCACTTACAAGTAAAACTAGCTAAAATGTGCCTGGCTTCTCTTCACTGAAAAGCTCATTCTGAGTACATTTTTAGCATACGTTTGCTCCTGCCGGGTCAGCTGAGCAGCGAATTTCTATTTAACCACCTGCTATCATGAGAGACCTCAGGGCTGCATGTTTTGAGCCCAGTATTGATCCTGAAAAGCGTTTCCAACCCCACTTACAAGTAAAACTAGCTAAAATGTGCCTGGCTGCTATTCACTGAAAAGCTCATTCTGTGTAAATTTTTGGCATACGTTTGCTCCTACCGGGTCAGCTGAGCAGCGAATTTCTATTTAACCACCTGCTTTCATGAGAGACCTCAGGGCTGCATGTTTTGAGCCCAGTACTGAGCCTGAAAAGCATTTCCAACCCCACTTACAAGTAAAACTAGCTAAAATGTGCCTGGCTGCTATTCACTGAAAAGCTCATTCTGTGTACATTTTTGGCATACGTTTGCTCCTACCGGGTCAGCTGAGCAGCGAATTTCTATGTAACCACCTGCTTTCATGAGAGACCTCAGAGCTGCATGTTTTGAGCCCAGTACTGAGCCTGAAAAGCATTTCCAACCCCACTTACAAGTAAAACTAGCTAAAATGTGCCTGGCTTCTCTTCACTGAAAAGCTCATTCTGAGTACATTTTTAGCATACGTTTGCTCCTGCCGGGTCAGCTGAGCAGCGAATTTCTATTTCACCACCTGCTTTCATGAGAGACCTCAGGGCTGCATGTTTTGAGCCCAGTACTGAGCCTGAAAAGCATTTCCAACCCCACTTACAAGTAAAACTAGCTAAAATGTGCCTGGCTTCTCTTCACTGAAAAGCTCATTCTGAGTACATTTTTAGCATACGTTTGCTCCTGCCGGGTCAGCTGAGCAGCAAATTTCTATTTAACCACCTGCTTTCATGAGAGACCTCAGGGATGCATGTTTTTAGCCCAGCACTGAGCCTGAAAAGCGTTTCCAACCCCACTTACAAATAAAACTAGCTAAAATGTGCCTGGCTTCTCTTCACTGAAAAGCTCATTCTGAGTACATTTTTAGCATACGTTTGCTCCTGCCGGGTCAGCTGAGCAGCGAATTTCTATTTAACCACCTGCTATCATGAGAGACCTCAGGGCTGCATGTTTTGAGCCCAGTACTGAGCCTGAATAGCGTTTCCAACCCCACTTACAAGTAAAACTAGCTAAAATGTGCCTGGCTGCTATTCACTAAAAAGCTCATTCTGTGTACATTTTTGGCATACGTTTGCTCCTACCGGGTCAGCTGAGCAGCGAATTTCTATTTAACCACTTGCTTTCATGAGAGATGTCAGGGCTGCATGTTTTGAGCCCAGTACTGAGCCTGAAAAGCATTTCCAACCCCACTTACAAGTAAAACTAGCTAAAATGTGCCTGGCTTCTCTTCACTGAAAAGCTCATTCTGAGTACATTTTTAGCATACGTTTGCTCCTGCCGGGTCAGCTGAGCAGCGAATTTCTATTTAACCACCTGCTATCATGAGAGACCTCAGGGCTGCATGTTTTGAGCCCAGTACTGATCCTGAAAGCGTTTCCAACCACACTTACAAGTAAAACTAGCTAAAATGTGCCTGGCTGCTATTCACTGAAAAGCTCATTCTGTGTACATTTTTGGCATACGTTTGCTCCTACCGGGTCAGCTGAGCAGCAAATTTCTATTTAACCACCTGCTTTCATGAGAGACCTCAGGGCTGCATGTTTTGAGCCCTGTACTGAGCCTGAAAAGCATTTCCAACCCCACTTACAAGTAAAACTAGCTAAAATGTGCCTGGCTTCTCTTCACTGAAAAGCTCATTCTGAGTACATTTTTAGCATACGTTTGCTCCTGCCGGGTCAGCTGAGCAGCGAAGTTCTATTTAACCTCCTGCTATCATGAGAGACCTCAGGGCTGCATATTTTGAGCCCAGTACTGAGCCTGAAAAGCATTTCCAACCCCACTTACAAGTAAAACGAGCTAAAATGTGCCTGGCTTCTCTTCACTGAAAAGCTCATTCTGAGTACATTTTTAGCATACGTTTGCTCCTGCCGGGTCAGCTGAGCAGCGAATTTCTATTTAACCACCTGCTTTCATGAGAGACCTCAGGGCTGCATGTTTTGAGCCCAGTACTGAGCCTGAAAAGCATTTCCAACCCCACTTACAAGTAAAACTAGCTAAAATGTGCCTGGCTTCTCTTCACTGAAAAGCTCATTCTGAGTACATTTTTAGCATACGTTTGCTCCTGCCGGGTCAGCTGAGCAGCGAATTTCTATTTAACCACCTGCTTTCATGAGAGACCTCAGGGATGCATGTTTTTAGCCCAGCACTGAGCCTGAAAAGCGTTTCCAACCCCACTTACAAGTAAAACTAGCTAAAATGTGCCTGGCTTCTCTTCACTGAAAAGCTCATTCTGAGTACATTTTTAGCATACGTTTGCTCCTGCCGGGTCAGCTGAGCAGCGAATTTCTATTTAACCACCTGCTATCATGAGAGACCTCAGGGCTGCATGTTTTGAGCCCAGTACTGATCCTGAAAAGCGTTTCCAACCCCACTTACAAGTAAAACTAGCTAAAATGTGCCTGGCTGCTATTCACTAAAAAGCTCATTCTGTGTACATTTTTGGCATACGTTTGCTCCTACCGGGTCAGCTGAGCAGCGAATTTCTATTTAACCACTTGCTTTCATGAGAGACCTCAGGGCTGCATGTTTTGAGCCCAGTACTGAGCCTGAAAAGCATTTCCAACCCCACTTACAAGTAAAACTAGCTAAAATGTTCCTGGCTTCTCTTCACTGAAAAGCTCATTCTGAGTACATTTTTAGCATACGTTTGCTCCTGCCGGGTCAGCTGAGCAGCGAATTTCTATTTAACCACCTGCTATCATGAGAGACCTCAGGGCTGCATGTTTTGAGCCCAGTACTGATCCTGAAAAGCGTTTCCAACCCCACTTACAAGTAAAACTAGCTAAAATGTGCCTGGCTGCTATTCACTGAAAAGCTCATTCTGTGTACATTTTTGGCATACGTTTGCTCCTGCCGGGTCAGCTGAGCAGCGAATTTCTATTTAACCACCTGCTATCATGAGAGACCTCAGGGCTGCATGTTTTGAGCCCAGTACTGATCCTGAAAAGCGTTTCCAACCCCACTTACAAGTAAAACTAGCTAAAATGTGCCTGGCTGCTATTCACTGAAAAGCTCATTCTGTGTACATTTTTGGCATACGTTTGCTCCTACCGGGTCAGCTGAGCAGCGAATTTCTATTTAACCACCTGCTTTCATGAGAGACCTCAGGGCTGCATGTTTTGAGCCCTGTACTGAGCCTGAAAAGCATTTCCAACCCCACTTACAAGTAAAACTAGCTAAAATGTGCCTGCTTCTCTTCACTGAAAAGCTCATTCTGAGTACATTTTTAGCATACGTTTGCTCCTGCCGGGTCAGCTGAGCAGCGAAGTTCTATTTAACCACCTGCTATCATGAGAGACCTCAGGGCTGCATATTTTGAGCCCAGTACTGAGCCTGAAAAGCATTTCCAACCCCACTTACAAGTAAAACGATCTAAAATGTGCCTGGCTTCTCTTCACTGAAAAGCTCATTCTGAGTACATTTTTACCATACGTTTGCTCCTGCCGGGTCAGCTGAGCAGCGAATTTCTATTTAACCACCTGCTTTCATGAGAGACCTCAGGGCTGCATGTTTTGAGCCCAGTAATGAGCCTGAAAAGCATTTCCAACCCCACTTACAAGTAAAACTAGCTAAAATGTGCCTGGCTTCTCTTCACTGAAAAGCTCATTCTGAGTACATTTTTAGCATACGTTTGCTCCTGCCGGGTCAGCTGAGCAGCGAATTTCTATTTAACCACCTGCTATCATGAGAGACCTCAGGGATGCATGTTTTGAGCCCAGCACTGAGCCTGAAAAGCGTTTCCAACCCCACTTACAAGTAAAACTAGCTAAAATGTGCCTGGCTTCTCTTCACTGAAAAGCTCATTCTGAGTACATTTTTAGTATACGTTTGCTCCTGCCGGGTCAGCTGAGCAGCGAATTTCTATTTAACCACCTGCTATCATGAGAGACCTCAGGGCTGCATGTTTTGAGCCCAGTACTGATCCTGAAAAGCGTTTCCAACCCCACTTACAAGTAAAACTAGCTAAAATGTGCCTGGCTGCTATTCACTAAAAAGCTCATTCTGTGTACATTTTTGGCATACGTTTGCTCCTACCGGGTCAGCTGAGCAGCGAATTTCTATTTAACCACTTGCTTTCATGAGAGACCTCAGGGCTGCATATTTTGAGCCCAGTACTGAGCCTGAAAAGCATTTCCAACCCCACTTACAAGTAAAACGAGCTAAAATGTGCCTGGCTTCTCTTCACTGAAAAGCTCATTCTGAGTACATTTTTAGCATACGTTTGCTCCTGCCGGGTCAGCTGAGCAGCGAATTTCTATTTAACCACCTGCTTTCATGAGAGACCTCAGGGCTGCATGTTTTGAGCCCAGTACTGAGCCTGAAAAGCATTTCCAACCCCACTTACAAGTAAAACTAGCTAAAATGTGCCTGGCTTCTCTTCACTGAAAAGCTCATTCTGAGTACATTTTTAGCATACGTTTGCTCCTGCCGGGTCAGCTGAGCAGCGAATTTCTATTTAACCACCTGCTTTCATGAGAGACCTCAGGGCTGCATGTTTTGAGCCCAGTACTGATCCTGAAAAGCGTTTCCAACCCCACTTACAAGTAAAACTAGCTAAAATGTGCCTGGCTGCTATTCACTAAAAAGCTCATTCTGTGTACATTTTTGGCATACGTTTGCTCCTACCGGGTCAGCTGAGCAGCGAATTTCTATTTAACCACTTGCTTTCATGAGAGACCTCAGGGCTGCATGTTTTGAGCCCAGTACTGAGCCTGAAAAGCATTTCCAACCCCACTTACAAGTAAAACTAGCTAAAATGTGCCTGGCTTCTCTTCACTGAAAAGCTCATTCTGAGTACATTTTTAGCATACGTTTGCTCCTGCCGGGTCAGCTGAGCAGCGAATTTCTATTTAACCACCTGCTATCATGAGAGACCTCAGGGCTGCATGTTTTGAGCCCAGTACTGATCCTGAAAAGCGTTTCCAACCCCACTTACAAGTAAAACTAGCTAAAATGTGCCTGGCTGCTATTCACTGAAAAGCTCATTCTGTGTACATTTTTGGCATACGTTTGCTCCTGCCGGGTCAGCTGAGCAGCAAATTTCTATTTAACCACCTGCTATCATGAGAGACCTCAGGGCTGCATGTTTTGAGCCCAGTACTGATCCTGAAAAGCGTTTCCAACCCCACTTACAAGTAAAACTAGCTAAATGTGCCTGGCTGCTATTCACTGAAAAGCTCATTCTGTGTACATTTTTGGCATACGTTTGCTCCTACCGGGTCAGCTGAGCAGCGAATTTCTATTTAACCACCTGCTTTCATGAGAGACCTCAGGGCTGCATGTTTTGAGCCCTGTACTGAGCCTGAAAAGCATTTCCAACCCCACTTACAAGTAAAACTAGCTAAAATGTGCCTGGCTTCTCTTCACTGAAAAGCTCATTCTGAGTACATTTTTAGCATACGTTTGCTCCTGCCAGGTCAGCTGAGCAGCGAAGTTCTATTTAACCACCTGCTATCATGAGAGACCTCAGGGCTGCATATTTTGAGCCCAGTACTGAGCCTGAAAAGCATTTCCAACCCCACTTACAAGTAAAACGAGCTAAAATGTGCCTGGCTTCTCTTCACTGAAAAGCTCATTCTGAGTACATTTTTACCATACGTTTGCTCCTGCCGGGTCAGCTGAGCAGCGAATTTCTATTTAACCACCTGCTTTCATGAGAGACCTCAGGGCTGCATGTTTTGAGCCCAGTACTGAGCCTGAAAAGCATTTCCAACCCCACTTACAAGTAAAACTAGCTAAAATGTGCCTGGCTTCTCTTCACTGAAAAGCTCATTCTGAGTACATTTTTAGCATACGTTTGCTCCTGCCGGGTCAGCTGAGCAGCGAATTTCTATTTAACCACCTGCTATCATGAGAGACCTCAGGGATGCATGTTTTGAGCCCAGCACTGAGCCTGAAAAGCGTTTCCAACCCCACTTACAAGTAAAACTAGCTAAAATGTGCCTGGCTTCTCTTCACTGAAAAGCTCATTCTGAGTACATTTTTAGCATACGTTTGCTCCTGCCGGGTCAGCTGAGCAGCGAATTTCTATTTAACCACCTGCTATCATGAGAGACCTCAGGGCTGCATGTTTTGAGCCCAGTACTGATCCTGAAAAGCGTTTCCAACCCCACTTACAAGTAAAACTAGCTAAAATGTGCCTGGCTGCTATTTACTAAAAAGCTCATTCTGTGTACATTTTTGGCATACGTTTGCTCCTACCGGGTCAGCTGAGCAGCGAATTTCTATTTAACCACTTGCTTTCATGAGAGACCTCAGGGCTGCATGTTTTGAGCCCAGTACTGAGCCTGAAAAGCATTTCCAACCCCACTTACAAGTAAAACTAGCTAAAATGTGCCTGGCTTCTCTTCACTGAAAAGCTCATTCTGAGTACATTTTTAGCATACATTTGCACCTGCCGGGTCAGCTGAGCAGCGAATTTCTATTTAACCACCTGCTATCATGAGAGACCTCAGGGCTGCATGTTTTGAGCCCAGTACTGATCCTGAAAGCGTTTCCAACCCCACTTACAAGTAAAACTAGCTAAAATGTGCCTGGCTGCTATTCATTGAAAAGCTCATTCTGTGTACATTTTTGGCATACGTTTGCTCCTACCGGGTCAGCTGAGCAGCAAATTTCTATTTAACCACCTGCTTTCATGAGAGACCTCAGGGCTGCATGTTTTGAGCCCTGTACTGAGCATGAAAAGCATTTCCAACCCCACTTACAAGTAAAACTAGCTAAAATGTGCCTGGCTTCTCTTCACTGAAAAGCTCATTCTGAGTACATTTTTAGCATACGTTTGCTCCTGCCGGGTCAGCTGAGCAGCGAATTTCTATTTAACCACCTGCTTTCATGAGAGACCTCAGGGATGCATGTTTTGAGCCCAGCACTGAGCCTGAAAAGCGTTTCCAACCCCACTTACAAGTAAAACTAGCTAAAATGTGCCTGGCTTCTCTTCACTGAAAAGCTCATTCTGAGTACATTTTTAGCATACGTTTGCTCCTGCCGGGTCAGCTGAGCAGCGAATTTCTATTTAACCACCTGCTTTCATGAGAGACCTCAGGGCTGCATGTTTTGAGCCCAGTACTGAGCCTGAAAAGCATTTCCAACCCCACTTACAAGTAAAACTAGCTAAAATGTGCCTGGCTTCTCTTCACTGAAAAGCTCATTCTGAGTACATTTTTAGCATACGTTTGCTCCTGCCAGGTCAGCTGAGCAGCGAAGTTCTATTTAACCACCTGCTATCATGAGAGACCTCAGGGCTGCATATTTTGAGCCCAGTACTGAGCCTGAAAAGCATTTCCAACCCCACTTACAAGTAAAACGAGCTAAAATGTGCCTGGCTTCTCTTCACTGAAAAGCTCATTCTGAGTACATTTTTAGCATACGTTTGCTCCTGCCGGGTCAGCTGAGCAGCGAATTTCTATTTAACCACCTGCTATCATGAGAGACCTCAGGGCTGCATGTTTTGAGCCCAGTACTGATCCTGAAAAGCGTTTCCAACCCCACTTACAAGTAAAACTAGCTAAAATGTGCCTGGCTGCTATTCACTGAAAAGCTCATTCTGTGTACATTTTTGGCATACGTTTGCTCCTGCCGGGTCAGCTGAGCAGCAAATTTCTATTTAACCACCTGCTATCATGAGAGACCTCAGGGCTGCATGTTTTGAGCCCAGTACTGATCCTGAAAAGCGTTTCCAACCCCACTTACAAGTAAAACTAGCTAAATGTGCCTGGCTGCTATTCACTGAAAAGCTCATTCTGTGTACATTTTTGGCATACGTTTGCTCCTACCGGGTCAGCTGAGCAGCGAATTTCTATTTAACCACCTGCTTTCATGAGAGACCTCAGGGCTGCATGTTTTGAGCCCTGTACTGAGCCTGAAAAGCATTTCCAACCCCACTTACAAGTAAAACTAGCTAAAATGTGCCTGGCTTCTCTTCACTGAAAAGCTCATTCTGAGTACATTTTTAGCATACGTTTGCTCCTGCCAGGTCAGCTGAGCAGCGAAGTTCTATTTAACCACCTGCTATCATGAGAGACCTCAGGGCTGCATATTTTGAGCCCAGTACTGAGCCTGAAAAGCATTTCCAACCCCACTTACAAGTAAAACGAGCTAAAATGTGCCTGGCTTCTCTTCACTGAAAAGCTCATTCTGAGTACATTTTTACCATACGTTTGCTCCTGCCGGGTCAGCTGAGCAGCGAATTTCTATTTAACCACATGCTTTCATGAGAGACCTCAGGGCTGCATGTTTTGAGCCCAGTACTGAGCCTGAAAAGCATTTCCAACCCCACTTACAAGTAAAACTAGCTAAAATGTGCCTGGCTTCTCTTCACTGAAAAGCTCATTCTGAGTACATTTTTAGCATACGTTTGCTCCTGCCGGGTCAGCTGAGCAGCGAATTTCTATTTAACCACCTGCTATCATGAGAGACCTCAGGGATGCATGTTTTGAGCCCAGCACTGAGCCTGAAAAGCGTTTCCAACCCCACTTACAAGTAAAACTAGCTAAAATGTGCCTGGCTTCTCTTCACTGAAAAGCTCATTCTGAGTACATTTTTAGCATACGTTTGCTCCTGCCGGGTCAGCTGAGCAGCGAATTTCTATTTAACCACCTGCTATCATGAGAGACCTCAGGGCTGCATGTTTTGAGCCCAGTACTGATCCTGAAAAGCGTTTCCAACCCCACTTACAAGTAAAACTAGCTAAAATGTGCCTGGCTGCTATTCACTAAAAAGCTCATTCTGTGTACATTTTTGGCATACGTTTGCTCCTACCTGGTCAGCTGAGCAGCAAATTTCTATTTAACCACTTGCTTTCATGAGAGACCTCAGGGCTGCATGTTTTGAGCCCAGTACTGAGCCTGAAAAGCATTTCCAACCCCACTTACAAGTAAAACTAGCTAAAATGTGCCTGGCTTCTCTTCACTGAAAAGCTCATTCTGAGTACATTTTTAGCATACATTTGCACCTGCCGGGTCAGCTGAGCAGCGAATTTCTATTTAACCACCTGCTATCATGAGAGACCTCAGGGCTGCATGTTTTGAGCCCAGTACTGATCCTGAAAGCGTTTCCAACCCCACTTACAAGTAAAACTAGCTAAAATGTGCCTGGCTGCTATTCATTGAAAAGCTCATTCTGTGTACATTTTTGGCATACGTTTGCTCCTACCGGGTCAGCTGAGCAGCAAATTTCTATTTAACCACCTGCTTTCATGAGAGACCTCAGGGCTGCATGTTTTGAGCCCTGTACTGAGCATGAAAAGCATTTCCAACCCCACTTACAAGTAAAACTAGCTAAAATGTGCCTGGCTTCTCTTCACTGAAAAGCTCATTCTGAGTACATTTTTAGCATACGTTTGCTCCTGCCGGGTCAGCTGAGCAGCGAATTTCTATTTAACCACCTGCTTTCATGAGAGACCTCAGGGATGCATGTTTTGAGCCCAGCACTGAGCCTGAAAAGCGTTTCCAACCCCACTTACAAGTAAAACTAGCTAAAATGTGCCTGGCTTCTCTTCACTGAAAAGCTCATTCTGAGTACATTTTTAGCATACGTTTGCTCCTGCCGGGTCAGCTGAGCAGCGAATTTCTATTTAACCACCTGCTTTCATGAGAGACCTCAGGGCTGCATGTTTTGAGCCCAGTACTGAGCCTGAAAAGCATTTCCAACCCCACTTACAAGTAAAACTAGCTAAAATGTGCCTGGCTTCTCTTCACTGAAAAGCTCATTCTGAGTACATTTTTAGCATACGTTTGCTCCTGCCAGGTCAGCTGAGCAGCGAAGTTCTATTTAACCACCTGCTATCATGAGAGACCTCAGGGATGCATGTTTTGAGCCCAGCACTGAGCCTGAAAAGCGTTTCCAACCCCACTTACAAGTAAAACTAGCTAAAATGTGCCTGGCTTCTCTTCACTGAAAAGCTCATTCTGAGTACATTTTTAGCATACGTTTGCTCCTGCCGGGTCAGCTGAGCAGCAAATTTCTGTTTAACCACCTGCTATCATGAGAGACCTCAGGGCTGCATGTTTTGAGCCCAGTACTGATCCTGAAAAGCGTTTCCAACCCCACTTACAAGTAAAACTAGCTAAAATGTGCCTGGCTGCTATTCACTAAAAAGCTCATTCTGTGTACATTTTTGGCATACGTTTGCTCCTACCGGGTCAGCTGAGCAGCGAATTTCTATTTAACCACTTGCTTTCATGAGAGACCTCAGGGCTGCATGTTTTGAGCCCAGTACTGAGCCTGAAAAGCATTTCCAACCCCACTTACAAGTAAAACTAGCTAAAATGTGCCTGGCTTCTCTTCACTGAAAAGCTCATTCTGAGTACATTTTTAGCATACATTTGCACCTGCCGGGTCAGCTGAGCAGCGAATTTTTATTTAACCACCTGCTATCATGAGAGACCTCAGGGCTGCATGTTTTGAGCCCAGTACTGATCCTGAAAGCGTTTCCAACCCCACTTACAAGTAAAACTAGCTAAAATGTGCCTGGCTGCTATTCATTGAAAAGCTCATTCTGTGTACATTTTTGGCATACGTTTGCTCCTACCGGGTCAGCTGAGCAGCAAATTTCTATTTAACCACCTGCTTTCATGAGAGACCTCAGGGCTGCATGTTTTGAGCCCTGTACTGAGCATGAAAAGCATTTCCAACCCCACTTACAAGTAAAACTAGCTAAAATGTGCCTGGCTTCTCTTCACTGAAAAGCTCATTCTGAGTACATTTTTAGCATACGTTTGCTCCTGCCGGGTCAGCTGAGCAGCGAAGTTCTATTTAACCACCTGCTATCATGAGAGACCTCAGGGCTGCATATTTTGAGCCCAGTACTGAGCCTGAAAAGCATTTCCAACCCCACTTACAAGTAAAACTAGCTAAAATGTGCCTGGCTTCTCTTCACTGAAAAGCTCATTCTGAGTAAATTTTTAGCATACGTTTGCTCCTGCCGGGTCAGCTGAGCAGCGAATTTCTATTTAACCACCTGCTTTCATGAGAGACCTTAGGGCTGCATGTTTTGAGCCCAGTACTGAGCCTGAAAAGCATTTCCAACCCCACTTACAAGTAAAACTAGCTAAAATGTGCCTGGCTTCTCTTCACTGAAAAGCTCATTCTGAGTACATTTTTAGCATACGTTTGCTCCTGCCGGGTCAGCTGAGCAGCGAATTTCTATTTAACCACCTGCTATCATGAGAGACCTCAGGGCTGCATGTTTTGAGCCCAGTACTGATCCTGAAAAGCGTTTCCAACCCCACTTACAAGTAAAACTAGCTAAAATGTGCCTGGCTGCTATTCACTGAAAAGCTCATTCTGTGTACATTTTTGGCATACGTTTGCTCCTACCGGGTCAGCTGAGCAGCGAATTTCTATTTAACCACCTGCTATCATGAGAGACCTCAGGGCTGCATGTTTTGAGCCCAGTACTGATCCTGAAAAGCGTTTCCAACCCCACTTACAAGTAAAACTAGCTAAAATGTGCCTGGCTGCTATTCACTGAAAAGCTCATTCTGTGTACATTTTTGGCATACGTTTGCTCCTACCGGGTCAGCTGAGCAGCGAATTTCTATTTAACCACCTGCTTTCATGAGAGACCTCAGGGCTGCATGTTTTGAGCCCTGTACTGAGCCTGAAAAGCATTTCCAACCCCACTTACAAGTAAAACTAGCTAAAATGTGCCTGGCTTCTCTTCACTGAAAAGCTCATTCTGAGTACATTTTTAGCATACGTTTGCTCCTGCCAGGTCAGCTGAGCAGCGAAGTTCTATTTAACCACCTGCTATCATGAGAGACCTCAGGGCTGCATATTTTGAGCCCAGTACTGAGCCTGAAAAGCATTTCCAACCCCACTTACAAGTAAAACGAGCTAAAATGTGCCTGGCTTCTCTTCACTGAAAAGCTCATTCTGAGTACATTTTTACCATACGTTTGCTCCTGCCGGGTCAGCTGAGCAGCGAATTTCTATTTAACCACCTGCTTTCATGAGAGACCTCAGGGCTGCATGTTTTGAGCCCAGTACTGAGCCTGAAAAGCATTTCCAACCCCACTTACAAGTAAAACTAGCTAAAATGTGCCTGGCTTCTCTTCACTGAAAAGCTCATTCTGAGTACATTTTTAGCATACGTTTGCTCCTGCCGGGTCAGCTGAGCAGCGAATTTCTATTTAACCACCTGCTATCATGAGAGACCTCAGGGATGCATGTTTTGAGCCCAGCACTGAGCCTGAAAAGCGTTTCCAACCCCACTTACAAGTAAAACTAGCTAAAATGTGCCTGGCTTCTCTTCACTGAAAAGCTCATTCTGAGTACATTTTTAGCATACGTTTGCTCCTGCCGGGTCAGCTGAGCAGCGAATTTCTATTTAACCACCTGCTATCATGAGAGACCTCAGGGCTGCATGTTTTGAGCCCAGTACTGATCCTGAAAAGCGTTTCCAACCCCACTTACAAGTAAAACTAGCTAAAATGTGCCTGGCTGCTATTCACTAAAAAGCTCATTCTGTGTACATTTTTGGCATACGTTTGCTCCTACCGGGTCAGCTGAGCAGCGAATTTCTATTTAACCACTTGCTTTCATGAGAGACCTCAGGGCTGCATGTTTTGAGCCCAGTACTGAGCCTGAAAAGCATTTCCAACCCCACTTACAAGTAAAACTAGCTAAAATGTGCCTGGCTTCTCTTCACTGAAAAGCTCATTCTGAGTACATTTTTAGCATACATTTGCACCTGCCGGGTCAGCTGAGCAGCGAATTTCTATTTAACCACCTGCTATCATGAGAGACCTCAGGGCTGCATGTTTTGAGCCCAGTACTGATCCTGAAAGCGTTTCCAACCCCACTTACAAGTAAAACTAGCTAAAATGTGCCTGGCTGCTATTCATTGAAAAGCTCATTCTGTGTACATTTTTGGCATACGTTTGCTCCTACCGGGTCAGCTGAGCAGCAAATTTCTATTTAACCACCTGCTTTCATGAGAGACCTCAGGGCTGCATGTTTTGAGCCCTGTACTGAGCATGAAAAGCATTTCCAACCCCACTTACAAGTAAAACTAGCTAAAATGTGCCTGGCTTCTCTTCACTGAAAAGCTCATTCTGAGTACATTTTTAGCATACGTTTGCTCCTGCCGGGTCAGCTGAGCAGCGAAGTTCTATTTAACCACCTGCTATCATGAGAGACCTCAGGGCTGCATATTTTGAGCCCAGTACTGAGCCTGAAAAGCATTTCCAACCCCACTTACAAGTAAAACTAGCTAAAATGTGCCTGGCTTCTCTTCACTGAAAAGCTCATTCTGAGTAAATTTTTAGCATACGTTTGCTCCTGCCGGGTCAGCTGAGCAGCGAATTTCTATTTAACCACCTGCTTTCATGAGAGACCTTAGGGCTGCATGTTTTGAGCCCAGTACTGAGCCTGAAAAGCATTTCCAACCCCACTTACAAGTAAAACTAGCTAAAATGTGCCTGGCTTCTCTTCACTGAAAAGCTCATTCTGAGTACATTTTTAGCATACGTTTGCTCCTGCCGAGTCAGCTGAGCAGCGAATTTCTATTTAACCACCTGCTTTCATGAGAGACCTCAGGGATGCATGTTTTGAGCCCAGCACTGAGCCTGAAAAGCGTTTCCAACCCCACTTACAAGTAAAACTAGCTAAAATGTGCCTGGCTTCTCTTCACTGAAAAGCTCATTCTGAGTACATTTTTAGCATACGTTTGCTCCTGCCGGGTCAGCTGAGCAGCGAATTTCTATTTAACCACCTGCTTTCATGAGAGACCTCAGGGCTGCATGTTTTGAGCCCAGTACTGAGCCTGAAAAGCATTTCCAACCCCACTTACAAGTAAAACTAGCTAAAATGTGCCTGGCTTCTCTTCACTGAAAAGCTCATTCTGAGTACATTTTTAGCATACGTTTGCTCCTGCCAGGTCAGCTGAGCAGCGAAGTTCTATTTAACCACCTGCTATCATGAGAGACCTCAGGGCTGCATATTTTGAGCCCAGTACTGAGCCTGAAAATCATTTCCAACCCCACTTACAAGTAAAACTAGCTAAAATGTGCCTGGCTGCTATTCACTGAAAAGCTCATTCTGTGTACATTTTTGGCATACGTTTGCTCCTACCGGGTCAGCTGAGCAGCGAATTTCTATTTAACCACCTGCTTTCATGAGAGACCTCAGGGCTGCATGTTTTGAGCCCTGTACTGAGCCTGAAAAGCATTTCCAACCCCACTTACAAGTAAAACTAGCTAAAATGTGCCTGGCTTCTCTTCACTGAAAAGCTCATTCTGAGTACATTTTTAGCATACGTTTGCTCCTGCCAGGTCAGCTGAGCAGCGAAGTTCTATTTAACCACCTGCTATCATGAGAGACCTCAGGGCTGCATATTTTGAGCCCAGTACTGAGCCTGAAAAGCATTTCCAACCCCACTTACAAGTAAAACGAGCTAAAATGTGCCTGGCTTCTCTTCACTGAAAAGCTCATTCTGAGTACATTTTTACCATACGTTTGCTCCTGCCGGGTCAGCTGAGCAGCGAATTTCTATTTAACCACCTGCTTTCATGAGAGACCTCAGGGCTGCATGTTTTGAGCCCAGTACTGAGCCTGAAAAGCATTTCCAACCCCACTTACAAGTAAAACTAGCTAAAATGTGCCTGGCTTCTCTTCACTGAAAAGCTCATTCTGAGTACATTTTTAGCATACGTTTGCTCCTGCCGGGTCAGCTGAGCAGCGAATTTCTATTTAACCACCTGCTATCATGAGAGACCTCAGGGATGCATGTTTTGAGCCCAGCACTGAGCCTGAAAAGCGTTTCCAACCCCACTTACAAGTAAAACTAGCTAAAATGTGCCTGGCTTCTCTTCACTGAAAAGCTCATTCTGAGTACATTTTTAGCATACGTTTGCTCCTGCCGGGTCAGCTGAGCAGCGAATTTCTATTTAACCACCTGCTATCATGAGAGACCTCAGGGCTGCATGTTTTGAGCCCAGTACTGATCCTGAAAAGCGTTTCCAACCCCACTTACAAGTAAAACTAGCTAAAATGTGCCTGGCTGCTATTCACTAAAAAGCTCATTCTGTGTACATTTTTGGCATACGTTTGCTCCTACCGGGTCAGCTGAGCAGCGAATTTCTATTTAACCACTTGCTTTCATGAGAGACCTCAGGGCTGCATGTTTTGAGCCCAGTACTGAGCCTGAAAAGCATTTCCAACCCCACTTACAAGTAAAACTAGCTAAAATGTGCCTGGCTTCTCTTCACTGAAAAGCTCATTCTGAGTACATTTTTAGCATACATTTGCACCTGCCGGGTCAGCTGAGCAGCGAATTTCTATTTAACCACCTGCTATCATGAGAGACCTCAGGGCTGCATGTTTTGAGCCCAGTACTGATCCTGAAAGCGTTTCCAACCCCACTTACAAGTAAAACTAGCTAAAATGTGCCTGGCTGCTATTCATTGAAAAGCTCATTCTGTGTACATTTTTGGCATACGTTTGCTCCTACCGGGTCAGCTGAGCAGCAAATTTCTATTTAACCACCTGCTTTCATGAGAGACCTCAGGGCTGCATGTTTTGAGCCCTGTACTGAGCATGAAAAGCATTTCCAACCCCACTTACAAGTAAAACTAGCTAAAATGTGCCTGGCTTCTCTTCACTGAAAAGCTCATTCTGAGTACATTTTTAGCATACGTTTGCTCCTGCCGGGTCAGCTGAGCAGCGAAGTTCTATTTAACCACCTGCTATCATGAGAGACCTCAGGGCTGCATATTTTGAGCCCAGTACTGAGCCTGAAAAGCATTTCCAACCCCACTTACAAGTAAAACTAGCTAAAATGTGCCTGGCTTCTCTTCACTGAAAAGCTCATTCTGAGTAAATTTTTAGCATACGTTTGCTCCTGCCGGGTCAGCTGAGCAGCGAATTTCTATTTAACCACCTGCTTTCATGAGAGACCTTAGGGCTGCATGTTTTGAGCCCAGTACTGAGCCTGAAAAGCATTTCCAACCCCACTTACAAGTAAAACTAGCTAAAATGTGCCTGGCTTCTCTTCACTGAAAAGCTCATTCTGAGTACATTTTTAGCATACGTTTGCTCCTGCCGAGTCAGCTGAGCAGCGAATTTCTATTTAACCACCTGCTTTCATGAGAGACCTCAGGGATGCATGTTTTGAGCCCAGCACTGAGCCTGAAAAGCGTTTCCAACCCCACTTACAAGTAAAACTAGCTAAAATGTGCCTGGCTTCTCTTCACTGAAAAGCTCATTCTGAGTACATTTTTAGCATACGTTTGCTCCTGCCGGGTCAGCTGAGCAGCGAATTTCTATTTAACCACCTGCTTTCATGAGAGACCTCAGGGCTGCATGTTTTGAGCCCAGTACTGAGCCTGAAAAGCATTTCCAACCCCACTTACAAGTAAAACTAGCTAAAATGTGCCTGGCTTCTCTTCACTGAAAAGCTCATTCTGAGTACATTTTTAGCATACGTTTGCTCCTGCCAGGTCAGCTGAGCAGCGAAGTTCTATTTAACCACCTGCTATCATGAGAGACCTCAGGGCTGCATATTTTGAGCCCAGTACTGAGCCTGAAAATCATTTCCAACCCCACTTACAAGTAAAACGAGCTAAAATGTGCCTGGCTTCTCTTCACTGAAAAGCTCATTCTGAGTACATTTTTACCATACGTTTGCTCCTGCCGGGTCAGCTGAGCAGCGAATTTCTATTTAACCACCTGCTTTCATGAGAGACCTCAGGGCTGCATGTTTTGAGCCCAGTACTGAGCCTGAAAAGCATTTCCAACCCCACTTACAAGTAAAACTAGCTAAAATGTGCCTGGCTTCTCTTCACTGAAAAGCTCATTCTGAGTACATTTTTAGCATACGTTTACTCCTGCCGGGTCAGCTGAGCAGCGAATTTCTATTTAACCACCTGCTATCATGAGAGACCTCAGGGATGCATGTTTTGAGCCCAGCACTGAGCCTGAAAAGCGTTTCCAACCCCACTTACAAGTAAAACTAGCTAAAATGTGCCTGGCTTCTCTTCACTGAAAAGCTCATTCTGAGTACATTTTTAGCATACGTTTGCTCCTGCCGGGTCAGCTGAGCAGCGAATTTCTATTTAACCACCTGCTATCATGAGAGACCTCAGGGCTGCATGTTTTGAGCCCAGTACTGATCCTGAAAGCGTTTCCAACCCCACTTACAAGTAAAACTAGCTAAAATGTGCCTGGCTGCTATTCATTGAAAAGCTCATTCTGTGTACATTTTTAGCATACGTTTGCTCCTGCCGAGTCAGCTGAGCAGCGAATTTCTATTTAACCACCTGCTTTCATGAGAGACCTCAGGGATGCATGTTTTGAGCCCAGCACTGAGCCTGAAAAGCGTTTCCAACCCCACTTACAAGTAAAACTAGCTAAAATGTGCCTGGCTTCTCTTCACTGAAAAGCTCATTCTGAGTACATTTTTAGCATACGTTTGCTCCTGCCGGGTCAGCTGAGCAGCGAATTTCTATTTAACCACCTGCTTTCATGAGAGACCTCAGGGCTGCATGTTTTGAGCCCAGTACTGAGCCTGAAAAGCATTTCCAACCCCACTTACAAGTAAAACTAGCTAAAATGTGCCTGGCTTCTCTTCACTGAAAAGCTCATTCTGAGTAAATTTTTAGCATACGTTTGCTCCTGCCAGGTCAGCTGAGCAGCGAAGTTCTATTTAACCACCTGCTATCATGAGAGACCTCAGGGCTGCATATTTTGAGCCCAGTACTGAGCCTGAAAATCATTTCCAACCCCACTTACAAGTAAAACGAGCTAAAATGTGCCTGGCTTCTCTTCACTGAAAAGCTCATTCTGAGTACATTTTTACCATACGTTTGCTCCTGCCGGGTCAGCTGAGCAGCGAATTTCTATTTAACCACCTGCTTTCATGAGAGACCTCAGGGCTGCATGTTTTGAGCCCAGTACTGAGCCTGAAAAGCATTTCCAACCCCACTTACAAGTAAAACTAGCTAAAATGTGCCTGGCTTCTCTTCACTGAAAAGCTCATTCTGAGTACATTTTTAGCATACGTTTGCTCCTGCCGGGTCAGCTGAGCAGCGAATTTCTATTTAACCACCTGCTATCATGAGAGACCTCAGGGATGCATGTTTTGAGCCCAGCACTGAGCCTGAAAAGCGTTTCCAACCCCACTTACAAGTAAAACTAGCTAAAATGTGCCTGGCTTCTCTTCACTGAAAAGCTCATTCTGAGTACATTTTTAGCATACGTTTGCTCCTGCCGGGTCAGCTGAGCAGCGAATTTCTATTTAACCACCTGCTATCATGAGAGACCTCAGGGCTGCATGTTTTGAGCCCAGTACTGATCCTGAAAAGCGTTTCCAACCCCACTTACAAGTAAAACTAGCTAAAATGTGCCTGGCTGCTATTCACTAAAAAGCTCATTCTGTGTACATTTTTGGCATACGTTTGCTCCTACCGGGTCAGCTGAGCAGCGAATTTCTATTTAACCACTTGCTTTCATGAGAGACCTCAGGGCTGCATGTTTTGAGCCCAGTACTGAGCCTGAAAAGCATTTCCAACCCCACTTACAAGTAAAACTAGCTAAAATGTGCCTGGCTTCTCTTCACTGAAAAGCTCATTCTGAGTACATTTTTAGCATACATTTGCACCTGCCGGGTCAGCTGAGCAGCGAATTTCTATTTAACCACCTGCTATCATGAGAGACCTCAGGGCTGCATGTTTTGAGCCCAGTACTGATCCTGAAAGCGTTTCCAACCCCACTTACAAGTAAAACTAGCTAAAATGTGCCTGGCTGCTATTCATTGAAAAGCTCATTCTGTGTACATTTTTGGCATACGTTTGCTCCTACCGGGTCATCTGAGCAGCAAATTTCTATTTAACCACCTGCTTTCATGAGAGACCTCAGGGCTGCATGTTTTAAGCCCTGTACTGAGCATGAAAAGCATTTCCAACCCCACTTACAAGTAAAACTAGCTAAAATGTGCCTGGCTTCTCTTCACTGAAAAGCTCATTCCGAGTACATTTTTAGCATACGTTTGCTCCTGCCGGGTCAGCTGAGCAGCGAAGTTCTATTTAACCACCTGCTATCATGAGAGACCTCAGGGCTGCATATTTTGAGCCCAGTACTGAGCCTGAAAAGCATTTCCAACCCCACTTACAAGTAAAACTAGCTAAAATGTGCCTGGCTTCTCTTCACTGAAAAGCTCATTCTGAGTAAATTTTTAGCATACGTTTGCTCCTGCCGGGTCAGCTGAGCAGCGAATTTCTATTTAACCACCTGCTTTCATGAGAGACCTTAGGGCTGCATGTTTTGAGCCCAGTACTGAGCCTGAAAAGCATTTCCAACCCCACTTACAAGTAAAACTAGCTAAAATGTGCCTGGCTTCTCTTCACTGAAAAGCTCATTCTGAGTACATTTTTAGCATATGTTTGCTCCTGCCGAGTCAGCTGAGCAGCGAATTTCTATTTAACCACCTGCTTTCATGAGAGACCTCAGGGATGCATGTTTTGAGCCCAGCACTGAGCCTGAAAAGCGTTTCCAACCCCACTTACAAGTAAAACTAGCTAAAATGTGCCTGGCTTCTCTTCACTGAAAAGCTCATTCTGAGTATATTTTTAGCATATGTTTGCTCCTGCCGGGTCAGCTGAGCAGCGAATTTCTATTTAACCACCTGCTATCATGAGAGACCTCAGGGCTGCACGTTTTGAGCCCAGTACTGATCCTGAAAAGCGTTTCCAACCCCACTTACAAGTAAAACTAGCGAAAATGTGCCTGGCTGCTATTCACTAAAAAGCTCATTCTGTGTACATTTTTGGCATACGTTTGCTCCTACCGGGTCAGCTGAGCAGCAAATTTCTATTTAACCACTTGCTTTCATGAGAGACCTCAGGGCTGCATGTTTTGAGCCCAGTACTGAGCCTGAAAAGCATTTCCAACCCCACTTACAAGTAAAACTAGCTAAAATGTGCCTGGCTTCTCTTCACTGAAAAGCTCATTCTGAGTACATTTTTAGCATACGTTTGCTCCTGCCGGGTCAGCTGAGCAGCAAATTTCTATTTAACTACCTGCTATCATGAGAGACCTCAGGGCTGCATGTTTTGAGCCCAGTACTGATCCTGAAAAGCGTTTCCAACCCCACTTACAAATAAAACTAGCTAAAATGTGCCTGGCTGCTATTCACTGAAAAGCTCATTCTGTGTACATTTTTGGCATACGTTTGCTCCTGCCGGGTCAGCTGAGCAGCGAATTTCTATTTAACCACCTGCTATCATGAGAGACCTCAGGGCTGCATGTTTTGAGCCCAGTACTGATCCTGAAAAGCGTTTCCAACCCCACTTACAAGTAAAACTAGCTAAAATGTGCCTGGCTTCTCTTCACTGAAAAGCTCATTCTGAGTACATTTTTAGCATACGTTTGCTCCTGCCGGGTCAGCTGAGCAGCGAATTTCTATTTAACCACCTGCTTTCATGAGAGACCTCAGGGCTGCATGTTTTGAGCCCAGTACTGAGCCTGAAAAGCATTTCCAACCCCACTTACAAGTAAAACTAGCTAAAATGTGCCTGGCTTCTCTTCACTGAAAAGCTCATTCTGAGTACATTTTTAGCATACGTTTGCTCCTGCCGGGTCAGCTGAGCAGCGAATTTCTATTTAACCACCTGCTTTCATGAGAGACCTCAGGGATGCATGTTTTGAGCCCAGCACTGAGCCTGAAAAGCGTTTCCAACCCCACTCACAAGTAAAACTAGCTAAAATGTGCCTGGCTTCTCTTCACTGAAAAGCTCATTCTGAGTACATTTTTGGCATACGTTTGTTCCTGCAGGGTCAGCTGAGCAGCGAATTTCTATTTAACCACCTGCTATCATGAGAGACCTCAGGCTGCATGTTTTGAGCCCAGTACTGATCCTGAAAAGCGTTTCCAACCCCACTTACAAGTAAAACTAGCTAAAATGTGCCTGGCTGCTATTCACTGAAAAGCTCATTCTGTGTACATTTTTGGCATACGTTTGCTCCTACTGGGTCAGCTGAGCAGCAATTTTCTTTTTTAACTACCTGCTTTCATGAGAGACCTCAGGGCTGCATGTTTTGAGCCCAGTACTGAGCCTGAAAAGCATTTCCAACCCCACTTACAAGTAAAACTAGCTAAAATGTGCCTGGTTTCTCTTCACTGAAAAGCTCATTCTGAGTACATTTTTAGCATACGTTTGCTCCTGCCGGGTCAGCTGAGCAGCGAATTTCTATTTAACCACCTGCTTTCATGAGAGACCTCAGGGATGCATGTTTTGAGCCCAGCACTGAGCCTGAAAAGCGTTTCCAACCCCACTCACAAGTAAAACTAGCTAAAATGTGCCTGGCTTCTCTTCACTGAAAAGCTCATTCTGAGTACATTTTTAGCATACGTTTGTTCCTGCCGGGTCAGCTGAGCAGCGAATTTCTATTTAACCACCTGCTATCATGAGAGACCTCAGGGCTGCATGTTTTGAGCCCAGTATTGATCCTGAAAAGCGTTTCCAACCCCACTTACAAGTAAAACTAGCTAAAATGTGCCTGGCTGCTATTCACTGAAAAGCTCATTCTGTGTACATTTTTGGCATACGTTTGCTCCTACCGGGTCAGCTGAGCAGCGAATTTCTATTTAACCACCTGCTTTCATGAGAGACCTCAGGGCTGCATGTTTTGAGCCCAGTACTGAGCCTGAAAAGCATTTCCAACCCCACTTACAAGTAAAACTAGCTAAAATGTGCCTGGCTGCTATTCACTGAAAAGCTCATTCTGTGTACATTTTTGGCATACGTTTGCTCCTACCGGGTCAGCTGAGCAGCGAATTTCTATTTAACCACCTGCTTTCATGAGAGACCTCAGAGCTGCATGTTTTGAGCCCAGTACTGAGCCTGAAAAGCATTTCCAACCCCACTTACAAGTAAAACTAGCTAAAATGTGCCTGGCTGCTATTCACTAAAAAGCTCAGTCTGTGTACATTTTTGGCATACGTTTGCTCCTGCCGGGTCAGCTGAGCAGCGAATTTCTATTTAACCACCTGCTATCATGAGAGACCTCAGGGCTGCATGTTTTGAGCCCAGTACTGAGCCTGAATAGCGTTTCCAACCCCACTTACAAGTAAAACTAGCTAAAATGTGCCTGGCTGCTATTCACTAAAAAGCTCAGTCTGTGTACATTTTTGGCATACGTTTGCTCCTACCGGGTCAGCTGAGCAGCGAATTTCTATTTAACCACTTGCTTTCATGAGAGACCTCAGGGCTGCATGTTTTGAGCCCAGCACTGAGCCTGAATAGCATTTCCAACCCCACTTACAAGTAAAACTAGCTAAAATGTGCCTGGCTTCTCTTCACTGAAAAGCTCATTCTGAGTACATTTTTAGCATACGTTTGCTCCTGCCGGGTCAGCTGAGCAGCGAATTTCTATTTAACCACCTGCTATCAAGAGAGACCTCAGGGCTGCATGTTTTGAGCCCAGTACTGATCCTGAAAGCGTTTCCAACCCCACTTACAAGTAAAACTAGCTAAAATGTGCCTGGCTGCTATTCACTGAAAAGCCCATTCTGTGTACATTTTTGGCATACGTTTGCTCCTACCGGGTCAGCTGAGCAGCAAATTTCTATTTAACCACCTGCTTTCATGAGAGACCTCAGGGCTGCATGTTTTGAGCCCTGTACTGAGCCTGAAAAGCATTTCCAACCCCACTTACAAGTAAAACTAGCTAAAATGTGCCTGGCTTCTCTTCACTGAAAACCTCATTCTGAGTACATTTTTAGCATACGTTTGCTCCTGCCGGGTCAGCTGAGCAGCGAAGTTCTATTTAACCACCTGCTATCATGAGAGACCTCAGGGCTGCATATTTTGAGCCCAGTACTGAGCCTGAAAAGCATTTCCAACCCCACTTACAAGTAAAACTAGCTAAAATGTGCCTGGCTTCTCTTCACTGAAAAGCTCATTCTGAGTACATTTTTAGCATACGTTTGCTCCTGCCGGGTCAGCTGAGCAGCGAATTTCTATTTAACCACCTGCTTTCATGAGAGACCTCAGGGCTGCATGTTTTGAGCCCAGTACTGAGCCTGAAAAGCATTTCCAACCCCACTTACAAGTAAAACTAGCTAAAATGTGCCTGGCTTCTCTTCACTGAAAAGCTCATTCTGAGTACATTTTTAGCATACGTTTGCTCCTGCCGGGTCAGCTGAGCAGCGAATTTCTATTTAACCACCTGCTATCATGAGAGACCTCAGGGCTGCATGTTTTGAGCCCAGTACTGATCCTGAAAAGCGTTTCCAACCCCACTTACAAGTAAAACTAGCTAAAATGTGCCTGGCTGCTATTCACTAAAAAGCTCATTCTGTGTACATTTTTGGCATACGTTTGCTCCTACCGGGTCAGCTGAGCAGCGAATTTCTATTTAACCACTTGCTTTCATGAGAGACCTCAGGGCTGCATGTTTTGAGCCCAGTACTGAGCCTGAAAAGCATTTCCAACCCCACTTACAAGTAAAACTAGCTAAAATGTGCCTGGCTTCTCTTCACTGAAAAGCTCATTCTGAGTACATTTTTAGCATACGTTTGCTCCTGCCGGGTCAGCTGAGCTGCGAATTTCTATTTAACCACCTGCTATCATGAGAGACCTCAGGGCTGCATGTTTTGAGCCCAGTACTGATCCTGAAAAGCGTTTCCAACCCCACTTACAAGTAAAACTAGCTAAAATGTGCCTGGCTGCTATTCACTGAAAAGCTCATTCTGTGTACATTTTTGGCATACGTTTGCTCCTGCTGGGTCAGCTGAGCAGCGAATTTCTATTTAACCACCTGCTATCATGAGAGACCTCAGGGCTGCATGTTTTGAGCCCAGTACTGATCCTGAAAAGCGTTTCCAACCCCACTTACAAGTAAAACTAGCTAAAATGTGCCTGGCTGCTATTCACTGAAAAGCTCATTCTGTGTACAGTTTTGGCATACGTTTGCTCCTACAGGGTCAGCTGAGCAGCGAATTTCTATTTAACCACCTGCTTTCATGAGAGACCTCAGGGCTGCATGTTTTGAGCCCAGTACTGAGCCTGAAAAGCATTTCCAACCCCACTTACAAGTAAAACTAGCTAAAATGTGCCTGGCTTCTCTTCACTGAAAAGCTCATTCTGAGTACATTTTTAGCATACGTTTGCTCCTGCCGGGTCAGCTGAGCAGCGAATTTCTATTTAACCACCTGCTTTCATGAGAGACCTCAGGGATGCATGTTTTGAGCCCAGCACTGAGCCTGAAAATCGTTTCCAACCCCACTCACAAGTAAAACTAGCTAAAATGTGCCTGGCTTCTCTTCACTGAAAAGCTCATTCTGAGTACATTTTTGGCATACGTTTGTTCCTGCCGGGTCAGCTGAGCAGCGAATTTCTATTTAACCACCTGCTATCATGAGAGACCTCAGGGCTGCATGTTTTGAGCCCAGTACTGATCCTGAAAAGCGTTTCCAACCCCACTTACAAGTAAAACTAGCTAAAATGTGCCTGGCTGCTATTCACTGAAAAGCTCATTCTGTGCACATTTTTGGCATACGTTTGCTCCTACCGGGTCAGCTGAGCAGCGCATTTCTATTTAACCACCTGCTTTCATGAGAGACCTCAGGGCTGCATGTTTTGAGCCCAGTACTGAGCCTGAAAAGCATTTCCAACCCCACTTACAAGTAAAACTAGCTAAATTGTGCCTGGTTTCTCTTCACTGAAAAGCTCATTCTGAGTACATTTTTAGCATACGTTTGCTCCTGCCGGGTCAGCTGAGCAGCGAATTTCTATTTAACCACCTGCTTTCATGAGAGACCTCAGGGATGCCTGTTTTGAGCCCAGCACTGAGCCTGAAAAGCGTTTCCAACCCCACTCACAAGTAAAACTAGCTAAAATGTGCCTGGCTTCTCTTCACTGAAAAGCTCATTCTGAGTACATTTTTAGCATACGTTTGTTCCTGCCGGGTCAGCTGAGCAGCGAATTTCGATTTAACCACCTGCTATCATGAGAGACCTCAGGGATGCATGTTTTGAGCCCAGTATTGATCCTGAAAAGCGTTTCCAACCCCACTTACAAGTAAAACTAGCTAAAATGTGCCTGGCTGCTATTCACTGAAAAGCTCATTCTGTGTACATTTTTGGCATACGTTTGCTCCTACCGGGTCAGCTGAGCTGCGAATTTCTATTTAACCACCTGCTTTCATGAGAGACCTCAGGGCTGCATGTTTTGAGCCCAGTACTGAGCCTGAAAAGCATTTCCAACCCCACTTACAAGTAAAACTAGCTAAAATGTGCCTGGCTTCTCTTCACTGAAAAGCTCATTCTGAGTACATTTTTAGCATACGTTTGCTCCTGCTGGGTCAGCTGTGCAGCGAATTTCTATTTAACCACCTGCTATCATGAGAGACCTCAGGGCTGCATATTTTGAGCCCAGTACTGAGCCTGAAAAGCATTTCCAACCGCACTTACAAGTAAAACTAGCTAAAATGTGCCTGGCTTCTCTTCACTGAAAAGCTCATTCTGAGTACATTTTTAGCATACATTTGCACCTGCCGGGTCAGCTGAGCAGCGAATTTCTATTTAACTACCTGCTATCATGAGAGACCTCAGGGCTGCATGTTTTGAGCCCAGTACTGATCCTGAAAGCGTTTCCAACCCCACTTACAAGTAAAACTAGCTAAAATGTGCCTGGCTGCTATTCATTGAAAAGCTCATTCTGTGTACATTTTTGGCATACGTTTGCTCCTACCGGGTCAGCTGAGCAGCAAATTTCTATTTAACCACCTGCTTTCATGAGAGACCTCAGGGCTGCATGTTTTGAGCCCTGTACTGAGCCTGAAAAGCATTTCCAACCCCACTTACAAGTAAAACTAGCTAAAATGTGCCTGGCTTCTCTTCACTGAAAAGCTCATTCTGAGTACATTTTTAGCATACGTTTGCTCCTGCCGGGTCAGCTGAGCAGCGAAGTTCTATTTAACCACCTGCTATCATGAGAGACCTCAGGGCTGCATATTTTGAGCCCAGTACTGAGCCTGAAAAGCATTTCCAACCCCACTTACAAGTAAAACTAGCTAAAATGTGCCTGGCTTCTCTTCACTGAAAAGCTCATTCTGAGTAAATTTTTAGCATACGTTTGCTCCTGCCGGGTCAGCTGAGCAGCGAATTTCTATTTAACCACCTGCTTTCATGAGAGACCTTAGGGCTGCATGTTTTGAGCCCAGTACTGAGCCTGAAAAGCATTTCCAACCCCACTTACAAGTAAAACTAGCTAAAATGTGCCTGGCTTCTCTTCACTGAAAAGCTCATTCTGAGTACATTTTTAGCATACGTTTGCTCCTGCCGGGTCAGCTGAGCAGCGAATTTCTATTTAACCACCTGCTTTCATGAGAGACCTCAGGGATGCATGTTTTGAGCCCAGCACTGAGCCTGAAAAGCGTTTCCAACCCCACTTACAAGTAAAACTAGCTAAAATGTGCCTGGCTTCTCTTCACTGAAAAGCTCATTCTGAGTACATTTTTAGCATACGTTTGCTCCTGCCGGGTCAGCTGAGCAGCGAATTTCTATTTAACCACCTGCTATCATGAGAGACCTCAGGGCTGCACGTTTTGAGCCCAGTACTGATCCTGAAAAGCGTTTCCAACCCCACTTACAAGTAAAACTAGCTAAAATGTGCCTGGCTGCTATTCACTAAAAAGCTCATTCTGTGTACATTTTTGGCATACGTTTGCTCCTACCGGGTCAGCTGAGCAGCGAATTTCTATTTAACCACTTGCTTTCATGAGAGACCTCAGGGCTGCATGTTTTGAGCCCAGTACTGAGCCTGAAAAGCATTTCCAACCCCACTTACAAGTAAAACTAGCTAAAATGTGCCTGGCTTCTCTTCACTGAAAAGCTCATTCTGAGTACATTTTTAGCATACGTTTGCTCCTGCCGGGTCAGCTGAGCAGCGAATTTCTATTTAACTACCTGCTATCATGAGAGACCTCAGGGCTGCATGTTTTGAGCCCAGTACTGATCCTGAAAAGCGTTTCCAACCCCACTTACAAGTAAAACTAGCTAAAATGTGCCTGGCTGCTATTCACTGAAAAGCTCATTCTGTGTACATTTTTGGCATACGTTTGCTCCTGCCGGGTCAGCTGAGCAGCGAATTTCTATTTAACCACCTGCTATCATGAGAGACCTCAGGGCTGCATGTTTTGAGCCCAGTATTGATCCTGAAAAGCGTTTCCAACCCCACTTACAAGTAAAACTAGCTAAAATGTGCCTGGCTGCTATTCACTGAAAAGCTCATTCTGTGTACATTTTTGGCATACGTTTGCTCCTACCGGGTCAGCTGAGCAGCGAATTTCTATTTAACCACCTGCTTTCATGAGAGACCTCAGGGCTGCATGTTTTGAGCCCAGTACTGAGCCTGAAAAGCATTTCCAACCCCACTTACAAGTAAAACTAGCTAAAATGTGCCTGGCTTCTCTTCACTGAAAAGCTCATTCTGAGTACATTTTTAGCATACGTTTGCTCCTGCCGGGTCAGCTGAGCAGCGAATTTCTATTTAACCACCTGCTTTCATGAGAGACCTCAGGGATGCATGTTTTGAGCCCAGCACTGAGCCTGAAAAGCGTTTCCAACCCCACTCACAAGTAAAACTAGCTAAAATGTGCCTGGCTTCTCTTCACTGAAAAGCTCATTCTGAGTACATTTTTGGCATACGTTTGTTCCTGCAGGGTCAGCTGAGCAGCGAATTTCTATTTAACCACCTGCTATCATGAGAGACCTCAGGGCTGCATGTTTTGAGCCCAGTACTGATCCTGAAAAGCGTTTCCAACCCCACTTACAAGTAAAACTAGCTAAAATGTGCCTGGCTGCTATTAACTGAAAAGCTCATTCTGTGTACATTTTTGGCATACGTTTGCTCCTACCGGGTCAGCTGAGCAGCAAATTTCTATTTAACCACCTGCTTTCATGAGAGACCTCAGGGCTGCATGTTTTGAGCCCAGTACTGAGCCTGAAAAGCATTTCCAACCCCACTTACAAGTAGAACTAGCTAAAATGTGCCTGGTTTCTCTTCACTGAAAAGCTCATTCTGAGTACATTTTTAGCATACGTTTGCTCCTGCCGGGTCAGCTGAGCAGCGAATTTCTATTTAACCACCTGCTTTCATGAGAGACCTCAGGGATGCATGTTTTGAGCCCAGCACTGAGCCTGAAAAGCGTTTCCAACCCCACTCACAAGTAAAACTAGCTAAAATGTGCCTGGCTTCTCTTCACTGAAAAGCTCATTCTGAGTACATTTTTAGCATACGTTTGTTCCTGCCGGGTCAGCTGAGCAGCGAATTTCTATTTAACCACCTGCTATCATGAGAGACCTCAGGGCTGCATGTTTTGAGCCCAGTATTGATCCTGAAAAGCGTTTCCAACCCCACTTACAAGTAAAACTAGCTAAAATGTGCCTGGCTGCTATTCACTGAAAAGCTCATTCTGTGTACATTTTTGGCATACGTTTGCTCCTACCGGGTCAGCTGAGCAGCGAATTTCTATTTAACCACCTGCTTTCATGAGAGACCTCAGGGCTGCATGTTTTGAGCCCAGTACTGAGCCTGAAAAGCATTTCCAACCCACTTACAAGTAAAACTAGCTAAAATGTGCCTGGCTGCTATTCACTGAAAAGCTCATTCTGTGTACATTTTTGGCATACGTTTGCTCCTACCGGGTCAGCTGAGCAGCGAATTTCTATTTAACCACCTGCTTTCATGAGAGACCTCAGAGCTGCATGTTTTGAGCCCAGTACTGAGCCTGAAAAGCATTTCCAACCCCACTTACAAGTAAAACTAGCTAAAATGTGCCTGGCTTCTCTTCACTGAAAAGCTCATTCTGAGTACATTTTTAGCATATGTTTGCTCCTGCCGGGTCAGCTGAGCAGCGAATTTCTATTTAACCACCTGCTTTCATGAGAGACCTCAGGGCTGCATGTTTTTAGCCCAGTACTGAGCCTGAAAAGCATTTCCAACCCCACTTACAAGTAAAACTAGCTAAAATGTGCCTGGCTTCTCTTCACTGAAAAGCTCATTCTGAGTACATTTTTAGCATACATTTGCTCCTGCCGGGTCAGCTGAGCAGCGAATTTCTATTTAACCACCTGCTTTCATGAGAGACCTCAGGGATGCATGTTTTTAGCCCAGCACTGAGCCTGAAAAGCGTTTCCAACCCCACTTACAAGTAAAACTAGCTAAAATGTGCCTGGCTTCTCTTCACTGAAAAGCTCATTCTGAGTACATTTTTAGCATACGTTTGCTCCTGCCGGGTCAGCTGAGCAGCGAATGTCTATTTAACCACCTGCTATCATGAGAGACCTCAGGGCTGCATGTTTTGAGCCCAGTACTGAGCCTGAATAGCGTTTCCAACCCCACTTACAAGTAAAACTAGCTAAAATGTGCCTGGCTGCTATTCACTAAAAAGCTCATTCTGTGTACATTTTTGGCATACGTTTGCTCCTACCGGGTCAGCTGAGCAGCGAATTTCTATTTAACCACTTGCTTTCATGAGAGACCTCAGGGCTGCATGTTTTGAGCCCAGTACTGAGCCTGAATAGCATTTCCAACCCCACTTACAAGTAAAACTAGCTAAAATGTGCCTGGCTTCTCTTCACTGAAAAGCTCATTCTGAGTACATTTTTAGCATACGTTTGCTCCTGCCGGGTCAGCTGAGCAGCGAATTTCTATTTAACCACCTGCTATCAAGAGAGACCTCAGGGCTGCATGTTTTGAGCCCAGTACTGATCCTGAAAGCGTTTCCAACCCCACTTACAAGTAAAACTAGCTAAAATGTGCCTGGCTGCTATTCACTGAAAAGCTCATTCTGTGTACATTTTTGGCATACGTTTGCTCCTACCGGGTCAGCTGAGCAGCAAATTTCTATTTAACCACCTGCTTTCATGAGAGACCTCAGGGCTGCATGTTTTGAGCCCTGTACTGAGCCTGAAAAGCATTTCCAACCCCACTTACAAGTAAAACTAGCTAAAATGTGCCTGGCTTCTCTTCACTGAAAAGCTCATTCTGAGTACATTTTTAGCATACGTTTGCTCCTGCCGGGTCAGCTGAGCAGCGAAGTTCTATTTAACCACCTGCTATCATGAGAGACCTCAGGGCTGCATATTTTGAGCCCAGTACTGAGCCTGAAAAGCATTTCCAACCCCACTTACAAGTAAAACTAGCTAAAATGTGCCTGGCTTCTCTTCACTGAAAAGCTCATTCTGAGTACATTTTTAGCATACGTTTGCTCCTGCCGGGTCAGCTGAGCAGCGAATTTCTATTTAACCACCTGCTTTCATGAGAGACCTCAGGGCTGCATGTTTTGAGCCCAGTACTGAGCCTGAAAAGCATTTCCAACTCCACTTACAAGTAAAACTAGCTAAAATGTGCCTGGCTTCTCTTCACTGAAAAGCTCATTCTGAGTACATTTTTAGCATACGTTTGCTCCTGCCGGGTCAGCTGAGCAGCGAATTTCTATTTAACCACCTGCTTTCATGAGAGACCTCAGGGATGCATGTTTTGAGCCCAGCACTGAGCCTGAAAAGCGTTTCCAACCCCACTTACAAGTAAAACTAGCTAAAATGTGCCTGGCTTCTCTTCACTGAAAAGCTCATTCTGAGTACATTTTTAGCATACGTTTGCTCCTGCCGGGTCAGCTGAGCAGCGAATTTCTATTTAACCACCTGCTATCATGAGAGACCTCAGGGCTGCATGTTTTGAGCCCAGTACTGATCCTGAAAAGCGTTTCCAACCCCACTTACAAGTAAAACTAGCTAAAAAGTGCCTGGCTGCTATTCACTAAAAAGCTCATTCTGTGTACATTTTTGGCATACGTTTGCTCCTACCGGGTCAGCTGAGCAGCGAATTTCTATTTAACCACTTGCTTTCATGAGAGACCTCAGGGCTGCATGTTTTGAGCCCAGTACTGAGCCTGAAAAGCATTTCCAACCCCACTTACAAGTAAAACTAGCTAAAATGTGCCTGGCTTCTCTTCACTGAAAAGCTCATTCTGAGTACATTTTTAGCATACGTTTGCTCCTGCCGGGTCAGCTGAGCAGCGAATTTCTATTTAACCACCTGCTATCATGAGAGACCTCAGGGCTGCATGTTTTGAGCCCAGTACTGATCCTGAAAAGCGTTTCCAACCCCACTTACAAGTAAAACTAGCTAAAATGTGCCAGGCTGCTATTCACTGAAAAGCTCATTCTGTGTACATTTTTGGCATACGTTTGCTCCTGCCGGGTCAGCTGAGCAGCGAATTTCTATTTAACCACCTGCTATCATGAGAGACCTCAGGGCTGCATGTTTTGAGCCCAGTACTGATCCTGAAAAGCGTTTCCAACCCCACTTACAAGTAAAACTAGCTAAAATGTGCCTGGCTGCTATTCACTGAAAAACTCATTCTGTGTACATTTTTGGCATACGTTTGCTCCTACCGGGTCAGCTGAGCAGCGAATTTCTATTTAACCACCTGCTTTCATGAGAGACCTCAGGGCTGCATGTTTTGAGCCCAGTACTGAGCCTGAAAAGCATTTCCAACCCCACTTACAAGTAAAACTAGCTAAAATGTGCCTGGCTTCTCTTCACTGAAAAGCTCATTCTGAGTACATTTTTAGCATACGTTTGCTCCTGCCGGGTCAGCTGAGCAGCGAATTTCTATTTAACCACCTGCTTTCATGAGAGACCTCAGGGATGCATGTTTTGAGCCCAGCACTGAGCCTGAAAAGCGTTTCCAACCCCACTCACAAGTAAAACTAGCTAAAATGTGCCTGGCTTCTCTTCACTGAAAAGCTCATTCTGAGTACATTTTTGGCATACGTTTGTTCCTGCCGGGTCAGCTGAGCAGCGAATTTCTATTTAACCACCTGCTATCATGAGAGACCTCAGGGCTGCATGTTTTGAGCCCAGTACTGATCCTGAAAAGCGTTTCCAACCCCACTTACAAGTAAAACTAGCTAAAATGTGCCTGGCTGCTATTCACTGAAAAGCTCATTCTGTGTACATTTTTGGCATACGTTTGCTCCTACCGGGTCAGCTGAGCAGCGAATTTCTATTTAACCACCTGCTTCCATGAGAGACCTCAGGGCTGCATGTTTTGAGCCCAGTACTGAGCCTGAAAAGCATTTCCAACCCCACTTACAAGTAAAACTAGCTAAAATGTGCCTGGTTTCTCTTCACTGAAAAGCTCATTCTGAGTACATTTTTAGCATACGTTTGCTCCTGCCGGGTCAGCTGAGCAGCGAATTTCTATTTAACCACCTGCTTTCATGAGAGACCTCAGGGATGCATGTTTTGAGCCCAGCACTGAGCCTGAAAAGCGTTTCCAACCCCACTCACAAGTAAAACTAGCTAAAATGGGCCTGGCTTCTCTTCACTGAAAAGCTCATTCTGAGTACATTTTTAGCATACGTTTGCTCCTGCCGGGTCAGCTGAGCAGCGAATTTCTATTTAACCACCTGCTTTCATGAGAGACCTCAGGGATGCATGTTTTGAGCCCAGCACTGAGCCTGAAAAGCGTTTCCAACCCCACTCACAAGTAAAACTAGCTAAAATGTGCCTGGCTTCTCTTCACTGAAAAGCTCATTCTGAGTACATTTTTAGCATACGTTTGCTCCTGCCGGGTCAGCTGAGCAGCGAATTTCTATTTAACCACCTGCTTTCATGAGAGACCTCAGGGATGCATGTTTTGAGCCCAGCACTGAGCCTGAAAAGCGTTTCCAACCCCACTCACAAGTAAAACTAGCTAAAATGTGCCTGGCTTCTCTTCACTGAAAAGCTCATTCTGAGTACATTTTTGGCATACGTTTGTTCCTGCAGGGTCAGCTGAGCAGCGAATTTCTATTTAACCACCTGCTATCATGAGAGACCTCAGGGCTGCATGTTTTGAGCCCAGTACTGATCCTGAAAAGCGTTTCCAACCCCACTTACAAGTAAAACTAGCTAAAATGTGCCTGGCTGCTATTCACTGAAAAGCTCATTCTGTGTACATTTTTGGCATACGTTTGCTCCTACCGGGTCAGCTGAGCAGCAAATTTCTATTTAACCACCTGCTTTCATGAGAGACCTCAGGGATGCATGTTTTGAGCCCAGCACTGAGCCTGAAAAGCGTTTCCAACCCCACTCACAAGTAAAACTAGCTAAAATGTGCCTGGCTTCTCTTCACTGAAAAGCTCATTCTGAGTACATTTTTAGCATACGTTTGTTCCTGCCGGGTCAGCTGAGCAGCGAATTTCTATTTAACCACCTGCTATCATGAGAGACCTCAGGGCTGCATGTTTTGAGCCCAGTATTGATCCTGAAAAGCGTTTCCAACCCCACTTACAAGTAAAACTAGCTAAAATGTGCCTGGCTGCTATTCACTGAAAAGCTCATTCTGTGTACATTTTTGGCATACGTTTGCTCCTACCGGGTCAGCTGAGCAGCGAATTTCTATTTAACCACCTGCTTTCATGAGAGACCTCAGGGCTGCATGTTTTGAGCCCAGTACTGAGCCTGAAAAGCATTTCCAACCCACTTACAAGTAAAACTAGCTAAAATGTGCCTGGCTGCTATTCACTGAAAAGCTCATTCTGTGTACATTTTTGGCATACGTTTGCTCCTACCGGGTCAGCTGAGCAGCGAATTTCTATTTAACCACCTGCTTTCATGAGAGACCTCAGAGCTGCATGTTTTGAGCCCAGTACTGAGCCTGAAAAGCATTTCCAACCCCACTTACAAGTAAAACTAGCTAAAATGTGCCTGGCTTCTCTTCACTGAAAAGCTCATTCTGAGTACATTTTTAGCATATGTTTGCTCCTGCCGGGTCAGCTGAGCAGCGAATTTCTATTTAACCACCTGCTTTCATGAGAGACCTCAGGGCTGCATGTTTTTAGCCCAGTACTGAGCCTGAAAAGCATTTCCAACCCCACTTACAAGTAAAACTAGCTAAAATGTGCCTGGCTTCTCTTCACTGAAAAGCTCATTCTGAGTACATTTTTAGCATACATTTGCTCCTGCCGGGTCAGCTGAGCAGCGAATTTCTATTTAACCACCTGCTTTCATGACAGACCTCAGGGATGCATGTTTTTAGCCCAGCACTGAGCCTGAAAAGCGTTTCCAACCCCACTTACAAGTAAAACTAGCTAAAATGTGCCTGGCTTCTCTTCACTGAAAAGCTCATTCTGAGTACATTTTTAGCATACGTTTGCTCCTGCCGGGTCAGCTGAGCAGCGAATGTCTATTTAACCACCTGCTATCATGAGAGACCTCAGGGCTGCATGTTTTGAGCCCAGTACTGAGCCTGAATAGCGTTTCCAACCCCACTTACAAGTAAAACTAGCTAAAATGTGCCTGGCTGCTATTCACTAAAAAGCTCATTCTGTGTACATTTTTGGCATACGTTTGCTCCTACCGGGTCAGCTGAGCAGCGAATTTCTATTTAACCACTTGCTTTCATGAGAGACCTCAGGGCTGCATGTTTTGAGCCCAGTACTGAGCCTGAATAGCATTTCCAACCCCACTTACAAGTAAAACTAGCTAAAATGTGCCTGGCTTCTCTTCACTGAAAAGCTCATTCTGAGTACATTTTTAGCATACGTTTGCTCCTGCCGGGTCAGCTGAGCAGCGAATTTCTATTTAACCACCTGCTATCAAGAGAGACCTCAGGGCTGCATGTTTTGAGCCCAGTACTGATCCTGAAAGCGTTTCCAACCCCACTTACAAGTAAAACTAGCTAAAATGTGCCTGGCTGCTATTCACTGAAAAGCTCATTCTGTGTACATTTTTGGCATACGTTTGCTCCTACCGGGTCAGCTGAGCAGCAAATTTCTATTTAACCACCTGCTTTCATGCGAGACCTCAGGGCTGCATGTTTTGAGCCCTGTACTGAGCCTGAAAAGCATTTCCAACCCCACTTACAAGTAAAACTAGCTAAAATGTGCCTGGCTTCTCTTCACTGAAAAGCTCATTCTGAGTACATTTTTAGCATACGTTTGCTCCTGCCGGGTCAGCTGAGCAGCGAAGTTCTATTTAACCACCTGCTATCATGAGAGACCTCAGGGCTGCATATTTTGAGCCCAGTACTGAGCCTGAAAAGCATTTCCAACCCCACTTACAAGTAAAACTAGCTAAAATGTGCCTGGCTTCTCTTCACTGAAAAGCTCATTCTGAGTACATTTTTAGCATACGTTTGCTCCTGCCGGGTCAGCTGAGCAGCGAATTTCTATTTAACCACCTGCTTTCATGAGAGACCTCAGGGCTGCATGTTTTGAGCCCAGTACTGAGCCTGAAAAGCATTTCCAACTCCACTTACAAGTAAAACTAGCTAAAATGTGCCTGGCTTCTCTTCACTGAAAAGCTCATTCTGAGTACATTTTTAGCATACGTTTGCTCCTGCCGGGTCAGCTGAGCAGCGAATTTCTATTTAACCACCTGCTTTCATGAGAGACCTCAGGGATGCATGTTTTGAGCCCAGCACTGAGCCTGAAAAGCGTTTCCAACCCCACTTACAAGTAAAACTAGCTAAAATGTGCCTGGCTTCTCTTCACTGAAAAGCTCATTCTGAGTACATTTTTAGCATACGTTTGCTCCTGCCGGGTCAGCTGAGCAGCGAATTTCTATTTAACCACCTGCTATCATGAGAGACCTCAGGGCTGCATGTTTTGAGCCCAGTACTGATCCTGAAAAGCGTTTCCAACCCCACTTACAAGTAAAACTAGCTAAAAAGTGCCTGGCTTCTCTTCACTGAAAAGCTCATTCTGAGTACATTTTTAGCATACGTTTGCTCCTGCCGGGTCAGCTGAGCAGCGAATTTCTATTTAACCACCTGCTATCATGAGAGACCTCAGGGCTGCATGTTTTGAGCCCAGTACTGATCCTGAAAAGCGTTTCCAACCCCACTTACAAGTAAAACTAGCTAAAATGTGCCTGGCTGCTATTCACTGAAAAACTCATTCTGTGTACATTTTTGGCATACGTTTGCTCCTACCGGGTCAGCTGAGCAGCGAATTTCTATTTAACCACCTGCTTTCATGAGAGACCTCAGGGCTGCATGTTTTTTGAGCCCAGTACTGAGCCTGAAAAGCATTTCCAACCCCACTTACAAGTAAAACTAGCTAAAATGTGCCTGGCTTCTCTTCACTGAAAAGCTCATTCTGAGTACATTTTTAGCATACGTTTGCTCCTGCCGGGTCAGCTGAGCAGCGAATTTCTATTTAACCACCTGCTTTCATGAGAGACCTCAGGGATGCATGTTTTGAGCCCAGCACTGAGCCTGAAAAGCGTTTCCAACCCCACTCACAAGTAAAACTAGCTAAAATGTGCCTGGCTTCTCTTCACTGAAAAGCTCATTCTGAGTACATTTTTGGCATACGTTTGTTCCTGCCGGGTCAGCTGAGCAGCGAATTTCTATTTAACCACCTGCTATCATGAGAGACCTCAGGGCTGCATGTTTTGAGCCCAGTACTGATCCTGAAAAGCGTTTCCAACCCCACTTACAAGTAAAACTAGCTAAAATGTGCCTGGCTGCTATTCACTGAAAAGCTCATTCTGTGTACATTTTTGGCATACGTTTGCTCCTACCGGGTCAGCTGAGCAGCGAATTTCTATTTAACCACCTGCTTTCATGAGAGACCTCAGGGCTGCATGTTTTGAGCCCAGTACTGAGCCTGAAAAGCATTTCCAACCCCACTTACAAGTAAAACTAGCTAAAATGTGCCTGGTTTCTCTTCACTGAAAAGCTCATTCTGAGTACATTTTTAGCATACGTTTGCTCCTGCCGGGTCAGCTGAGCAGCGAATTTCTATTTAACCACCTGCTTTCATGAGAGACCTCAGGGATGCATGTTTTGAGCCCAGCACTGAGCCTGAAAAGCGTTTCCAACCCCACTCACAAGTAAAACTAGCTAAAATGTGCCTGGCTTCTCTTCACTGAAAAGCTCATTCTGAGTACATTTTTGGCATACGTTTGTTCCTGCCGGGTCAGCTGAGCAGCGAATTTCTATTTAACCACCTGCTATCATGAGAGACCTCAGGGCTGCATGTTTTGAGCCCAGTACTGATCCTGAAAAGCGTTTCCAACCCCACTTACAAGTAAAACTAGCTAAAATGTGCCTGGCTGCTATTCACTGAAAAGCTCATTCTGTGTACATTTTTGGCATACGTTTGCTCCTACCGGGTCAGCTGAGCAGCGAATTTCTATTTAACCACCTGCTTTCATGAGAGACCTCAGGGATGCATGTTTTGAGCCCAGCACTGAGCCTGAAAAGCGTTTCCAACCCCACTCACAAGTAAAACTAGCTAAAATGTGCCTGGCTTCTCTTCACTGAAAAGCTCATTTTGAGTACATTTTTAGCATACGTTTGTTCCTGCCGGGTCAGCTGAGCAGCGAATTTCTATTTAACCACCTGCTATCATGAGAGACCTCAGGGCTGCATGTTGTGAGCCCAGTATTGATCCTGAAAAGCGTTTCCAACCCCACTTACAAGTAAAACTAGCTAAAATGTGCCTGGCTTCTCTTCACTGAAAAGCTCATTCTGAGTACATTTTTGGCATACGTTTGTTCCTGCCGGGTCAGCTGAGCAGCGAATTTCTATTTAACCACCTGCTATCATGAGAGACCTCAGGGCTGCATGTTTTGAGCCCAGTACTGATCCTGAAAAGCGTTTCCAACCCCACTTACAAGTAAAACTAGCTAAAATGTGCCTGGCTGCTATTCACTGAAAAGCTCATTCTGTGTACATTTTTGGCATACGTTTGCTCCTACCGGGTCAGCTGAGCAGCGAATTTCTATTTAACCACCTGCTTTCATGAGAGACCTCAGGGCTGCATGTTTTGAGCCCAGTACTGAGCCTGAAAAGCATTTCCAACCCCACTTACAAGTAAAACTAGCTAAAATGTGCCTGGTTTCTCTTCACTGAAAAGCTCATTCTGAGTACATTTTTAGCATACGTTTGCTCCTGCCGGGTCAGCTGAGCAGCGAATTTCTATTTAACCACCTGCTTTCATGAGAGACCTCAGGGATGCATGTTTTGAGCCCAGCACTGAGCCTGAAAAGCGTTTCCAACCCCACTCACAAGTAAAACTAGCTAAAAAGTGCCTGGCTGCTATTCACTAAAAAGCTCATTCTGTGTACATTTTTGGCATACGTTTGCTCCTACCGGGTCAGCTGAGCAGCGAATTTCTATTTAACCACTTGCTTTCATGAGAGACCTCAGGGCTGCATGTTTTGAGCCCAGTACTGAGCCTGAAAAGCATTTCCAACCCCACTTACAAGTAAAACTAGCTAAAATGTGCCTGGCTTCTCTTCACTGAAAAGCTCATTCTGAGTACATTTTTAGCATACGTTTGCTCCTGCCGGGTCAGCTGAGCAGCGAATTTCTATTTAACCACCTGCTATCATGAGAGACCTCAGGGCTGCATGTTTTGAGCCCAGTACTGATCCTGAAAAGCGTTTCCAACCCCACTTACAAGTAAAACTAGCTAAAATGTGCCAGGCTGCTATTCACTGAAAAGCTCATTCTGTGTACATTTTTGGCATACGTTTGCTCCTGCCGGGTCAGCTGAGCAGCGAATTTCTATTTAACCACCTGCTATCATGAGAGACCTCAGGGCTGCATGTTTTGAGCCCAGTACTGATCCTGAAAAGCGTTTCCAACCCCACTTACAAGTAAAACTAGCTAAAATGTGCCTGGCTGCTATTCACTGAAAAACTCATTCTGTGTACATTTTTGGCATACGTTTGCTCCTACCGGGTCAGCTGAGCAGCGAATTTCTATTTAACCACCTGCTTTCATGAGAGACCTCAGGGCTGCATGTTTTGAGCCCAGTACTGAGCCTGAAAAGCATTTCCAACCCCACTTACAAGTAAAACTAGCTAAAATGTGCCTGGCTTCTCTTCACTGAAAAGCTCATTCTGAGTACATTTTTAGCATACGTTTGCTCCTGCCGGGTCAGCTGAGCAGCGAATTTCTATTTAACCACCTGCTTTCATGAGAGACCTCAGAGATGCATGTTTTGAGCCCAGCACTGAGCCTGAAAAGCGTTTCCAACCCCACTCACAAGTAAAACTAGCTAAAATGTGCCTGGCTTCTCTTCACTGAAAAGCTCATTCTGAGTACATTTTTGGCATACGTTTGTTCCTGCCGGGTCAGCTGAGCAGCGAATTTCTATTTAACCACCTGCTATCATGAGAGACCTCAGGGCTGCATGTTTTGAGCCCAGTACTGATCCTGAAAAGCGTTTCCAACCCCACTTACAAGTAAAACTAGCTAAAATGTGCCTGGCTGCTATTCACTGAAAAGCTCATTCTGTGTACATTTTTGGCATACGTTTGCTCCTACCGGGTCAGCTGAGCAGCGAATTTCTATTTAACCACCTGCTTTCATGAGAGACCTCAGGGCTGCATGTTTTGAGCCCAGTACTGAGCCTGAAAAGCATTTCCAACCCCACTTACAAGTAAAACTAGCTAAAATGTGCCTGGTTTCTCTTCACTGAAAAGCTCATTCTGAGTACATTTTTAGCATACGTTTGCTCCTGCCGGGTCAGCTGAGCAGCGAATTTCTATTTAACCACCTGCTTTCATGAGAGACCTCAGGGATGCATGTTTTGAGCCCAGCACTGAGCCTGAAAAGCGTTTCCAACCCCACTCACAAGTAAAACTAGCTAAAATGTGCCTGGCTTCTCTTCACTGAAAAGCTCATTCTGAGTACATTTTTAGCATACGTTTGTTCCTGCCGGGTCAGCTGAGCAGCGAATTTCTATTTAACCACCTGCTATCATGAGAGACCTCAGGGCTGCATGTTGTGAGCCCAGTATTGATCCTGAAAAGCGTTTCCAACCCCACTTACAAGTAAAACTAGCTAAAATGTGCCTGGCTTCTCTTCACTGAAAAGCTCATTCTGAGTACATTTTTGGCATACGTTTGTTCCTGCCGGGTCAGCTGAGCAGCGAATTTCTATTTAACCACCTGCTATCATGAGAGACCTCAGGGCTGCATGTTTTGAGCCCAGTACTGATCCTGAAAAGCGTTTCCAACCCCACTTACAAGTAAAACTAGCTAAAATGTGCCTGGCTGCTATTCACTGAAAAGCTCATTCTGTGTACATTTTTGGCATACGTTTGCTCCTACCGGGTCAGCTGAGCAGCGAATTTCTATTTAACCACCTGCTTTCATGAGAGACCTCAGGGCTGCATGTTTTGAGCCCAGTACTGAGCCTGAAAAGCATTTCCAACTCCACTTACAAGTAAAACTAGCTAAAATGTGCCTGGCTTCTCTTCACTGAAAAGCTCATTCTGAGTACATTTTTAGCATACGTTTGCTCCTGCCGGGTCAGCTGAGCAGCGAATTTCTATTTAACCACCTGCTTTCATGAGAGACCTCAGGGATGCATGTTTTGAGCCCAGCACTGAGCCTGAAAAGCGTTTCCAACCCCACTTACAAGTAAAACTAGCTAAAATGTGCCTGGCTTCTCTTCACTGAAAAGCTCATTCTGAGTACATTTTTAGCATACGTTTGCTCCTGCCGGGTCAGCTGAGCAGCGAATTTCTATTTAACCACCTGCTATCATGAGAGACCTCAGGGCTGCATGTTTTGAGCCCAGTACTGATCCTGAAAAGCGTTTCCAACCCCACTTACAAGTAAAACTAGCTAAAAAGTGCCTGGCTTCTCTTCACTGAAAAGCTCATTCTGAGTACATTTTTAGCATACGTTTGCTCCTGCCGGGTCAGCTGAGCAGCGAATTTCTATTTAACCACCTGCTATCATGAGAGACCTCAGGGCTGCATGTTTTGAGCCCAGTACTGATCCTGAAAAGCGTTTCCAACCCCACTTACAAGTAAAACTAGCTAAAATGTGCCAGGCTGCTATTCACTGAAAAGCTCATTCTGTGTACATTTTTGGCATACGTTTGCTCCTGCCGGGTCAGCTGAGCAGCGAATTTCTATTTAACCACCTGCTATCATGAGAGACCTCAGGGCTGCATGTTTTGAGCCCAGTACTGATCCTGAAAAGCGTTTCCAACCCCACTTACAAGTAAAACTAGCTAAAATGTGCCTGGCTGCTATTCACTGAAAAACTCATTCTGTGTACATTTTTGGCATACGTTTGCTCCTACCGGGTCAGCTGAGCAGCGAATTTCTATTTAACCACCTGCTTTCATGAGAGACCTCAGGGCTGCATGTTTTGAGCCCAGTACTGAGCCTGAAAAGCATTTCCAACCCCACTTACAAGTAAAACTAGCTAAAATGTGCCTGGCTTCTCTTCACTGAAAAGCTCATTCTGAGTACATTTTTAGCATACGTTTGCTCCTGCCGGGTCAGCTGAGCAGCGAATTTCTATTTAACCACCTGCTTTCATGAGAGACCTCAGGGATGCATGTTTTGAGCCCAGCACTGAGCCTGAAAAGCGTTTCCAACCCCACTCACAAGTAAAACTAGCTAAAATGTGCCTGGCTTCTCTTCACTGAAAAGCTCATTCTGAGTACATTTTTGGCATACGTTTGTTCCTGCCGGGTCAGCTGAGCAGCGAATTTCTATTTAACCACCTGCTATCATGAGAGACCTCAGGGCTGCATGTTTTGAGCCCAGTACTGATCCTGAAAAGCGTTTCCAACTCCACTTACAAGTAAAACTAGCTAAAATGTGCCTGGCTGCTATTCACTGAAAAGCTCATTCTGTGTACATTTTTGGCATACGTTTGCTCCTACCGGGTCAGCTGAGCAGCGAATTTCTATTTAACCACCTGCTTTCATGAGAGACCTCAGGGCTGCATGTTTTGAGCCCAGTACTGAGCCTGAAAAGCATTTCCAACCCCACTTACAAGTAAAACTAGCTAAAATGTGCCTGGTTTCTCTTCACTGAAAAGCTCATTCTGAGTACATTTTTAGCATACGTTTGCTCCTGCCGGGTCAGCTGAGCAGCGAATTTCTATTTAACCACCTGCTTTCATGAGAGACCTCAGGGATGCATGTTTTGAGCCCAGCACTGAGCCTGAAAAGCGTTTCCAACCCCACTCACAAGTAAAACTAGCTAAAATGTGCCTGGCTTCTCTTCACTGAAAAGCTCATTCTGAGTACATTTTTGGCATACGTTTGTTCCTGCCGGGTCAGCTGAGCAGCGAATTTCTATTTAACCACCTGCTATCATGAGAGACCTCAGGGCTGCATGTTTTGAGCCCAGTACTGATCCTGAAAAGCGTTTCCAACCCCACTTACAAGTAAAACTAGCTAAAATGTGCCTGGCTGCTATTCACTGAAAAGCTCATTCTGTGTACATTTTTGGCATACGTTTGCTCCTACCGGGTCAGCTGAGCAGCGAATTTCTATTTAACCACCTGCTTTCATGAGAGACCTCAGGGCTGCATGTTTTGAGCCCAGTACTGAGCCTGAAAAGCATTTCCAACCCCACTTACAAGTAAAACTAGCTAAAATGTGCCTGGTTTCTCTTCACTGAAAAGCTCATTCTGAGTACATTTTTAGCATACGTTTGCTCCTGCCGGGTCAGCTGAGCAGCGAATTTCTATTTAACCACCTGCTTTCATGAGAGACCTCAGGGATGCATGTTTTGAGCCCAGCACTGAGCCTGAAAAGCGTTTCCAACCCCACTCACAAGTAAAACTAGCTAAAATGTGCCTGGCTTCTCTTCACTGAAAAGCTCATTCTGAGTACATTTTTAGCATACGTTTGTTCCTGCCGGGTCAGCTGAGCAGCGAATTTCTATTTAACCACCTGCTATCATGAGAGACCTCAGGGCTGCATGTTGTGAGCCCAGTATTGATCCTGAAAAGCGTTTCCAACCCCACTTACAAGTAAAACTAGCTAAAATGTGCCTGGCTTCTCTTCACTGAAAAGCTCATTCTGAGTACATTTTTGGCATACGTTTGTTCCTGCCGGGTCAGCTGAGCAGCGAATTTCTATTTAACCACCTGCTATCATGAGAGACCTCAGGGCTGCATGTTTTGAGCCCAGTACTGATCCTGAAAAGCGTTTCCAACCCCACTTACAAGTAAAACTAGCTAAAATGTGCCTGGCTGCTATTCACTGAAAAGCTCATTCTGTGTACATTTTTGGCATACGTTTGCTCCTACCGGGTCAGCTGAGCAGCGAATTTCTATTTAACCACCTGCTTTCATGAGAGACCTCAGGGCTGCATGTTTTGAGCCCAGTACTGAGCCTGAAAAGCATTTCCAACCCCACTTACAAGTAAAACTAGCTAAAATGTGCCTGGTTTCTCTTCACTGAAAAGCTCATTCTGAGTACATTTTTAGCATACGTTTGCTCCTGCCGGGTCAGCTGAGCAGCGAATTTCTATTTAACCACCTGCTTTCATGAGAGACCTCAGGGATGCATGTTTTGAGCCCAGCACTGAGCCTGAAAAGCGTTTCCAACCCCACTCACAAGTAAAACTAGCTAAAAAGTGCCTGGCTGCTATTCACTAAAAAGCTCATTCTGTGTACATTTTTGGCATACGTTTGCTCCTACCGGGTCAGCTGAGCAGCGAATTTCTATTTAACCACTTGCTTTCATGAGAGACCTCAGGGCTGCATGTTTTGAGCCCAGTACTGAGCCTGAAAAGCATTTCCAACCCCACTTACAAGTAAAACTAGCTAAAATGTGCCTGGCTTCTCTTCACTGAAAAGCTCATTCTGAGTACATTTTTAGCATACGTTTGCTCCTGCCGGGTCAGCTGAGCAGCGAATTTCTATTTAACCACCTGCTATCATGAGAGACCTCAGGGCTGCATGTTTTGAGCCCAGTACTGATCCTGAAAAGCGTTTCCAACCCCACTTACAAGTAAAACTAGCTAAAATGTGCCAGGCTGCTATTCACTGAAAAGCTCATTCTGTGTACATTTTTGGCATACGTTTGCTCCTGCCGGGTCAGCTGAGCAGCGAATTTCTATTTAACCACCTGCTATCATGAGAGACCTCAGGGCTGCATGTTTTGAGCCCAGTACTGATCCTGAAAAGCGTTTCCAACCCCACTTACAAGTAAAACTAGCTAAAATGTGCCTGGCTGCTATTCACTGAAAAACTCATTCTGTGTACATTTTTGGCATACGTTTGCTCCTACCGGGTCAGCTGAGCAGCGAATTTCTATTTAACCACCTGCTTTCATGAGAGACCTCAGGGCTGCATGTTTTGAGCCCAGTACTGAGCCTGAAAAGCATTTCCAACCCCACTTACAAGTAAAACTAGCTAAAATGTGCCTGGCTTCTCTTCACTGAAAAGCTCATTCTGAGTACATTTTTAGCATACGTTTGCTCCTGCCGGGTCAGCTGAGCAGCGAATTTCTATTTAACCACCTGCTTTCATGAGAGACCTCAGAGATGCATGTTTTGAGCCCAGCACTGAGCCTGAAAAGCGTTTCCAACCCCACTCACAAGTAAAACTAGCTAAAATGTGCCTGGCTTCTCTTCACTGAAAAGCTCATTCTGAGTACATTTTTGGCATACGTTTGTTCCTGCCGGGTCAGCTGAGCAGCGAATTTCTATTTAACCACCTGCTATCATGAGAGACCTCAGGGCTGCATGTTTTGAGCCCAGTACTGATCCTGAAAAGCGTTTCCAACCCCACTTACAAGTAAAACTAGCTAAAATGTGCCTGGCTGCTATTCACTGAAAAGCTCATTCTGTGTACATTTTTGGCATACGTTTGCTCCTACCGGGTCAGCTGAGCAGCGAATTTCTATTTAACCACCTGCTTTCATGAGAGACCTCAGGGCTGCATGTTTTGAGCCCAGTACTGAGCCTGAAAAGCATTTCCAACCCCACTTACAAGTAAAACTAGCTAAAATGTGCCTGGTTTCTCTTCACTGAAAAGCTCATTCTGAGTACATTTTTAGCATACGTTTGCTCCTGCCGGGTCAGCTGAGCAGCGAATTTCTATTTAACCACCTGCTTTCATGAGAGACCTCAGGGATGCATGTTTTGAGCCCAGCACTGAGCCTGAAAAGCGTTTCCAACCCCACTCACAAGTAAAACTAGCTAAAATGTGCCTGGCTTCTCTTCACTGAAAAGCTCATTCTGAGTACATTTTTAGCATACGTTTGTTCCTGCCGGGTCAGCTGAGCAGCGAATTTCTATTTAACCACCTGCTATCATGAGAGACCTCAGGGCTGCATGTTGTGAGCCCAGTATTGATCCTGAAAAGCGTTTCCAACCCCACTTACAAGTAAAACTAGCTAAAATGTGCCTGGCTTCTCTTCACTGAAAAGCTCATTCTGAGTACATTTTTGGCATACGTTTGTTCCTGCCGGGTCAGCTGAGCAGCGAATTTCTATTTAACCACCTGCTATCATGAGAGACCTCAGGGCTGCATGTTTTGAGCCCAGTACTGATCCTGAAAAGCGTTTCCAACCCCACTTACAAGTAAAACTAGCTAAAATGTGCCTGGCTGCTATTCACTGAAAAGCTCATTCTGTGTACATTTTTGGCATACGTTTGCTCCTACCGGGTCAGCTGAGCAGCGAATTTCTATTTAACCACCTGCTTTCATGAGAGACCTCAGGGCTGCATGTTTTGAGCCCAGTACTGAGCCTGAAAAGCATTTCCAACCCCACTTACAAGTAAAACTAGCTAAAATGTGCCTGGTTTCTCTTCACTGAAAAGCTCATTCTGAGTACATTTTTAGCATACGTTTGCTCCTGCCGGGTCAGCTGAGCAGCGAATTTCTATTTAACCACCTGCTTTCATGAGAGACCTCAGGGATGCATGTTTTGAGCCCAGCACTGAGCCTGAAAAGCGTTTCCAACCCCACTCACAAGTAAAACTAGCTAAAATGTGCCTGGCTTCTCTTCACTGAAAAGCTCATTCTGAGTACATTTTCAGCATACGTTTGTTCCTGCCGGGTCAGCTGAGCAGCGAATTTCTATTTAACCACCTGCTATCATGAGAGACCTCAGGGCTGCATGTTTTGAGCCCAGTATTGATCCTGAAAAGCGTTTCCAACCCCACTTACAAGTAAAACTAGCTAAAATGTGCCTGGCTGCTATTCACTGAAAAGCTCATTCTGTGTACATTTTTGGCATACGTTTGCTCCTACCGGGTCAGCTGAGCAGCGAATTTCTATTTAACCACCTGCTTTCATGAGAGACCTCAGGGCTGCATGTTTTGAGCCCAGTACTGAGCCTGAAAAGCATTTCCAACCCCACTTACAAGTAAAACTAGCTAAAATGTGCCTGGTTTCTCTTCACTGAAAAGCTCATTCTGAGTACATTTTTAGCATACGTTTGCTCCTGCCGGGTCAGCTGAGCAGCGAATTTCTATTTAACCACCTGCTTTCATGAGAGACCTCAGGGATGCATGTTTTGAGCCCAGCACTGAGCCTGAAAAGCGTTTCCAACCCCACTCACAAGTAAAACTAGCTAAAATGTGCTTGGCTTCTCTTCACTGAAAAGCTCATTCTGAGTACATTTTCAGCATACGTTTGTTCCTGCCGGGTCAGCTGAGCAGCGAATTTCTATTTAACCACCTGCTATCATGAGAGACCTCAGGGCTGCATGTTTTGAGCCCAGTATTGATCCTGAAAAGCGTTTCCAACCCCACTTACAAGTAAAACTAGCTAAAATGTGACTGGCTGCTATTCACTGAAAAGCTCATTCTGTGTACATTTTTGGCATACGTTTGCTCCTACCGGGTCAGCTGAGCAGAGAATTTCTATTTAACCACCTGCTTTCATGAGAGACCTCAGGGCTGCATGTTTTGAGCCCAGTACTGAGCCTGAAAAGCATTTCCAACCCCACTTACAAGTAAAACTAGCTAAAATGTGCCTGGCTGCTATTCACTGAAAAGCTCATTCTGTGTACATTTTTGGCATACGTTTGCTCCTACCGGGTCAGCTGAGCAGCGAATTTCTATTTAACCACCTGCTTTCATGAGAGACCTCAGAGCTGCATGTTTTGAGCCCAGTACTGAGCCTGAAAAGCATTTCCAACCCCACTTACAAGTAAAACTAGCTAAAATGTGCCTGGCTTCTCTTCACTGAAAAGCTCATTCTGAGTACATTTTTAGCATACGTTTGCTCCTGCCGGGTCAGCTGAGCAGCGAATTTCTATTTAACCACCTGCTTTCATGAGAGACCTCAGGGCTGCATGTTTTGAGCCCAGTACTGAGCCTGAAAAGCATTTCCAACCCCACTTACAAGTAAAACTAGCTAAAATGTGCCTGGCTTCTCTTCACTGAAAAGCTAATTCTGAGTACATTTTTAGCATACGTTTGCTCCTGCCGGGTCAGCTGAGCAGCGAATTTCTATTTAACCACCTGCTTTCATGAGAGACCTCAGGGATGCATGTTTTTAGCCCAGCACTGAGCCTGAAAAGCGTTTCCAACCCCACTTACAAGTAAAACTAGCTAAAATGTGCCTGGCTTCTCTTCACTGAAAAGCTCATTCTGAGTAAATTTTTAGCATACGTTTGCTCCTGCCGGGTCAGCTGAGCAGCGAATTTCTATTTAACCACCTGCTATCATGAGAGACCTCAGGGCTGATTGTTTTGAGCCCAGTACTGAGCCTGAATAGCGTTTCCAACCCCACTTACAAGTAAAACTAGCTAAAATGTGCCTGGCTGCTATTCACTAAAAAGCTCATTCTGTGTACATTTTTGGCATACGTTTGCTCCTACCGGGTCAGCTGAGCAGCGAATTTCTATTTAACCACTTGCTTTCATGAGAGACCTCAGGGCTGCATGCTTTGAGCCCAGTACTGAGCCTGAAAAGCATTTCCAACCCCACTTACAAGTAAAACTAGCTAAAATGTGCCTGGCTTCTCTTCACTGAAAAGCTCATTCTGAGTACATTTTTAGCATACGTTTGCTCCTGCCGGGTCAGCTGAGCAGCGAATTTCTATTTAACCACCTGCTTTCATGAGAGACCTCAGAGCTGCATGTTTTGAGCCCAGTACTGAGCCTGAAAAGCATTTCCAACCCCACTTACAAGTAAAACTAGCTAAAATGTGCCTGGCTTCTCTTCACTGAAAAGCTCATTCTGAGTACATTTTTAGCATACGTTTGCTCCTGCCGGGTCAGCTGAGCAGCGAATTTCTATTTAACCACCTGCTTTCATGAGAGACCTCAGAGCTGCATGTTTTGAGCCCAGTACTGAGCCTGAAAAGCATTTCCAACCCCACTTACAAGTAAAACTAGCTAAAATGTGCCTGGCTTCTCTTCACTGAAAAGCTCATTCTGAGTACATTTTTAGCATACGTTTGCTCCTGCCGGGTCAGCTGAGCAGCGAATTTCTATTTAACCACCTGCTTTCATGAGAGACCTCAGGGCTGCATGTTTTGAGCCCAGTACTGAGCCTGAAAAGCATTTCCAACCCCACTTACAAGTAAAACTAGCTAAAATGTGCCTGGCTTCTCTTCACTGAAAAGCTCATTCTGAGTACATTTTTAGCATACGTTTGCTCCTGCCGGGTCAGCTGAGCAGCGAATTTCTATTTAACCACCTGCTTTCATGAGAGACCTCAGAGATGCATGTTTTGAGCCCAGCACTGAGCCTGAAAAGCGTTTCCAACCCCACTCACAAGTAAAACTAGCTAAAATGTGCCTGGCTTCTCTTCACTGAAAAGCTCATTCTGAGTACATTTTTGGCATACGTTTGTTCCTGCCGGGTCAGCTGAGCAGCGAATTTCTATTTAACCACCTGCTATCATGAGAGACCTCAGGGCTGTATGTTTTGAGCCCAGTACTGATCCTGAAAAGCGTTTCCAACCCCACTTACAAGTAAAACTAGCTAAAATGTGCCTGGCTGCTATTCACTGAAAAGCTCATTCTGTGTACATTTTTGGCATACGTTTGCTCCTACCGGGTCAGCTGAGCAGCGAATTTCTATTTAACCACCTGCTTTCATGAGAGACCTCAGGGCTGCATGTTTTGAGCCCAGTACTGAGCCTGAAAAGCATTTCCAACCCCACTTACAAGTAAAACTAGCTAAAATGTGCCTGGTTTCTCTTCACTGAAAAGCTCATTCTGAGTACATTTTTAGCATACGTTTGCTCCTGCCGGGTCAGCTGAGCAGCGAATTTCTATTTAACCACCTGCTTTCATGAGAGACCTCAGGGATGCATGTTTTGAGCCCAGCACTGAGCCTGAAAAGCGTTTCCAACCCCACTCACAAGTAAAACTAGCTAAAATGTGCCTGGCTTCTCTTCACTGAAAAGCTCATTCTGAGTACATTTTTAGCATACGTTTGTTCCTGCCGGGTCAGCTGAGCAGCGAATTTCTATTTAACCACCTGCTATCATGAGAGACCTCAGGGCTGCATGTTGTGAGCCCAGTATTGATCCTGAAAAGCGTTTCCAACCCCACTTACAAGTAAAACTAGCTAAAATGTGCCTGGCTTCTCTTCACTGAAAAGCTCATTCTGAGTACATTTTTGGCATACGTTTGTTCCTGCCGGGTCAGCTGAGCAGCGAATTTCTATTTAACCACCTGCTATCATGAGAGACCTCAGGGCTGCATGTTTTGAGCCCAGTACTGATCCTGAAAAGCGTTTCCAACCCCACTTACAAGTAAAACTAGCTAAAATGTGCCTGGCTGCTATTCACTGAAAAGCTCATTCTGTGTACATTTTTGGCATACGTTTGCTCCTACCGGGTCAGCTGAGCAGCGAATTTCTATTTAACCACCTGCTTTCATGAGAGACCTCAGAGCTGCATGTTTTGAGCCCAGTACTGAGCCTGAAAAGCATTTCCAACCCCACTTACAAGTAAAACTAGCTAAAATGTGCCTGGCTTCTCTTCACTGAAAAGCTCATTCTGAGTACATTTTTAGCATACGTTTGCTCCTGCCGGGTCAGCTGAGCAGCGAATTTCTATTTAACCACCTGCTTTCATGAGAGACCTCAGGGCTGCATGTTTTGAGCCCAGTACTGAGCCTGAAAAGCATTTCCAACCCCACTTACAAGTAAAACTAGCTAAAATGTGCCTGGCTTCTCTTCACTGAAAAGCTAATTCTGAGTACATTTTTAGCATACGTTTGCTCCTGCCGGGTCAGCTGAGCAGCGAATTTCTATTTAACCACCTGCTTTCATGAGAGACCTCAGGGATGCATGTTTTTAGCCCAGCACTGAGCCTGAAAAGCGTTTCCAACCCCACTTACAAGTAAAACTAGCTAAAATGTGCCTGGCTTCTCTTCACTGAAAAGCTCATTCTGAGTAAATTTTTAGCATACGTTTGCTCCTGCCGGGTCAGCTGAGCAGCGAATTTCTATTTAACCACCTGCTATCATGAGAGACCTCAGGGCTGATTGTTTTGAGCCCAGTACTGAGCCTGAATAGCGTTTCCAACCCCACTTACAAGTAAAACTAGCTAAAATGTGCCTGGCTGCTATTCACTAAAAAGCTCATTCTGTGTACATTTTTGGCATACGTTTGCTCCTACCGGGTCAGCTGAGCAGCGAATTTCTATTTAACCACTTGCTTTCATGAGAGACCTCAGGGCTGCATGTTTTGAGCCCAGTACTGAGCCTGAAAAGCATTTCCAACCCCACTTACAAGTAAAACTAGCTAAAATGTGCCTGGCTTCTCTTCACTGAAAAGCTCATTCTGAGTACATTTTTAGCATACGTTTGCTCCTGCCGGGTCAGCTGAGCAGCGAATTTCTATTTAACCACCTGCTATCATGAGAGACCTCAGGGCTGCATGTTTTGAGCCCAGTACTGATCCTGAAAAGCGTTTCCAACCCCACTTACAAGTAAAACTAGCTAAAATGTGCCTGGCTGCTATTCACTAAAAAGCTCATTCTGTGTACATTTTTGGCATAAGTTTGCTCCTACCAGGTCAGCTGAGCAGCGAATTTCTATTTAACCACTTGCTTTCATGAGAGACCTTAGGGCTGCATGTTTTGAGCCCAGTACTGAGCCTGAAAAGCATTTCCAACCCCACTTACAAGTAAAACTAGCTAAAATGTGCCTGGCTTCTCTTCACTGAAAAGCTCATTCTGAGTACATTTTTAGCATACGTTTGCTCCTGCCGGGTCAGCTGAGCAGCAAATTTCTATTTAACCACCTGCTATCATGAGAGACCTCAGGGCTGCATGTTTTGAGCCCAGTACTGATCCTGAAAAGCGTTTCCAACCCCACTTACAAGTAAAACTAGCTAAAATGTGCCTGGCTGCTATTCACTGAAAAGCTCATTCTGTGTACATTTTTGGCATACGTTTGCTCCTGCCGGGTCAGCTGAGCAGCGAATTTCTATTTAACCACCTGCTATCATGAGAGACCTCAGGGCTGCATGTTTTGAGCCCAGTACTGATCCTGAAAAGCGTTTCCAACCCCACTTACAAGTAAAACTAGCTAAAATGTGCCTGGCTGCTATTCACTGAAAAGCTCATTCTGTGTACATTTTTAGCATGCGTTTGCTCCTGCCGGGTCAGCTGAGCAGCGAATTTCTATTTAACCACCTGCTTTCATGAGAGACCTCAGGGATGCATGTTTTGAGCCCAGTACTGATCCTGAAAAGCGTTTCCAACCCCACTTACAAGTAAAACTAGCTAAAATGTGCCTGGCTGCTATTCACTGAAAAGCTCATTCTGTGTACATTTTTGGCATACGTTTGCTCCTACCGGGTCAGCTGAGCAGCGAATTTCTATTTAACCACCTGCTTTCATGAGAGACCTCAGGGCTCCATGTTTTGAGCCCAGTACTGAGCCTGAAAAGCATTTCCAACCCCACTTACAAGTAAAACTAGCTAAAATGTGCCTCGCTGCTATTCACCGAAAAGCTCATTCTGTGTACATTTTTGACATACGTTTGCTCCTACCGGGTCAGCTGAGCAGCGAATTTCTATTTAACCACCTGCTTTCATGAGAGACCTCAGAGCTGCATGTTTTGAGCCCAGTACTGAGCCTGAAAAGCATTTCCAACCCCACTTACAAGTAAAACTAGCTAAAATGTGCCTGGCTTCACTTCACTGAAAAGCTCATTCTGAGTACATTTTTAGCATACGTTTGCTCCTGCCGGGTCAGCTGAGCAGTGAATTTCTATTTAACCACCTGCTTTCATGAGAGACCTCAGGGCTGCATGTTTTGAGCCCAGTACTGAGCCTGAAAAGCATTTCCAACCCCACTTACAAGTAAAACTAGCTAAAATGTGCCTGGCTTCTCTTCACTGAAAAGCTCATTCTGAGTACATTTTTAGCATACGTTTGCTCCTGCCGGGTCAGCTGAGCAGCAAATTTCTATTTAACCACCTGCTTTCATGAGAGACCTCAGGGATGCATGTTTCTAGCCCAGCACTGAGCCTGAAAAGCGTTTCCAACCCCACTTACAAGTAAAACTAGCTAAAATGTGCCTGGCTTCTCTTCACTGAAAAGCTCATTCTGAGTACATTTTTAGCATACGTTTGCTCCTGCCGGGTCAGCTGAGCAGCGAATTTCTATTTAACCACCTGTTATCATGAGAGACCTCAGGGCTGCATGTTTTGAGCCCAGTACTGAGCCTGAACAGCGTTTCCAACCCCACTTACAAGTAAAACTAGCTAAAATGTGCCTGGCTGCTATTCACTAAAAAGCTCATTCTGTGTACATTTTTGGCATACGTTTGCTCCTACCGGGTCAGCTGAGCAGCGAATTTCTATTTAACCACTTGCTTTCATGAGAGACCTCAGGGCTGCATGTTTTGAGCCCAGTACTGAGCCTGAAAAGCATTTCCAAGCCCACTTACAAGTAAAACTAGCTAAAATGTGCCTGGCTTCTCTTCACTGAAAAGCTCATTCTGAGTACATTTTTAGCATACGTTTGCTCCTGCCGGGTCAGCTGAGCAGCGAATTTCTATTTAACCACCTGCTATCATGAGAGACCTCAGGGCTGCATGTTTTGAGCCCAGTACTGATCCTGAAAGCGTTTCCAACCCCACTTACAAGTAAAACTAGCTAAAATGTGCCTGGCTGCTATTCACTGAAAAGCTCATTCTTTGTACATTTTTGGCATACGTTTGCTCCTACCGGGTCAGCTGAGCAGCAAATTTCTATTTAACCACCTGCTTTCATGAGAGACCTCAGGGCTGCATGTTTTGAGCCCTGTACTGAGCCTGAAAAGCATTTCCAACCCCACTTACAAGTAAAACTAGCTAAAATGTGCCTGGCTTCTCTTCACTGAAAAGCTCATTCTGAGTACATTTTTAGCATACGTTTGCTCCTGCCGGGTCAGCTGAGCAGCGAAGTTCTATTTAACCACCTGCTATCATGAGAGACCTCAGGGCTGCATATTTTGAGCCCAGTACTGAGCCTGAAAAGCATTTCCAACCCCACTTACAAGTAAAACTAGCTAAAATGTGCCTGGCTTCTCTTCACTGAAAAGCTCATTCTGAGTACATTTTTAGCATACGTTTGCTCCTGCCGGGTCAGCTGAGCAGCGAATTTCTATTTAACCACCTGCTTTCATGAGAGACCTCAGGGCTGCATGTTTTGAGCCCAGTACTGAGCCTGAAAAGCATTTCCAACCCCACTTACAAGTAAAACTAGCTAAAATGTGCCTGGCTTCTCTTCACTGAAAAGCTCATTCTGAGTACATTTTTAGCATACGTTTGCTCCTGCCGGGTCAGCTGAGCAGCAAATTTCTATTTAACCACCTGCTTTCATGAGAGACCTCAGGGATGCATGTTTTGAGCCCAGCACTGAGCCTGAAAAGCGTTTCCAACCCCACTTACAAGTAAAACTAGCTAAAATGTGCCTGGCTTCTCTTTACTGAAAAGCTCATTCTGAGTACATTTTTAGCATACGTTTGCTCCTGCCGGGTCAGCTGAGCAGCGAATTTCTATTTAACCACCTGCTATCATGAGAGACCTCAGGGCTGCATGTTTTGAGCCCAGTACTGATCCTGAAAAGCGTTTCCAACCCCACTTACAAATAAAACTAGCTAAAATGTGCCTGGCTGCTATTCACTAAAAAGCTCATTCTGTGTACATTTTTGGCATACGTTTGCTCCTACCGGGTCAGCTGAGCAGCGAATTTCTATTTAACCACTTGCTTTCATGAGAGACCTCAGGGCTGCATGTTTTGAGCCCAGTACTGAGCCTGAAAAGCATTTCCAACCCCACTTACAAATAAAACTAGCTAAAATGTGCCTGGCTTCTCTTCACTGAAAAGCTCATTCTGAGTACATTTTCAGCATACGTTTGCTCCTGCCGGGTCAGCTGAGCAGCAAATTTCTATTTAACCACCTGCTATCATGAGAGACCTCAGGGCTGCATGTTTTGAGCCCAGTACTGACCCTGAAAAGCGTTTCCAACCCCACTTACAAGTAAAACTAGCTAAAATGTGCCTGGCTGCTATTCACTGAAAAGCTCATTCTGTGTACATTTTTGGCATACGTTTGCTCCTGCCGGGTCAGCTGAGCAGCGAATTTCTATTTAACCACCTGCTATCATGAGAGACCTCAGGGCTGCATGTTTTGAGCCCAGTACTGATCCTGAAAAGCGTTTCCAACCTCACTTACAAGTAAAACTAGCTAAAATGTGCCTGGCTGCTATTCACTGAAAAGCTCATTCTGTGTACATTTTTGGCATACGTTTGCTCCTACCGGGTCAGCTGAGCAGCGAATTTCTATTTAACCACCTGCTTTCATGAGAGACCTCAGGGCTGCATGTTTTGAGCCCAGTACTGAGCCTGAAAAGCATTTCCAACCCCACTTACAAGTAAAACTAGCTAAAATGTGCCTGGCTTCTCTTCACTGAAAAACTCATTCTGAGTACATTTTTTGGCATACGTTTGCTCCTGCCGGGTCAGCTGAGCAGCAAATTTCTATTTAACCACCTGCTTTCATGAGAGACCTCAGGGATGCATGTTTTGAGCCCAGCACTGAGCCTGAAAAGCGTTTCCAACCCCACTCACAAGTAAAACTAGCTAAAATGTGCCTGGCTTCTCTTCACTGAAAAGCTCATTCTGAGTACATTTTTGGCATACGTTTGTTCCTGCCGGGTCAGCTGAGCAGCGAATTTCTATTTAACCACCTGCTATCATGAGAGACCTCAGGGCTGCATGTTTTGAGCCCAGTACTGATCCTGAAAAGCGTTTCCAACCCCACTTACAAGTAAAACTAGCTAAAATGTGCCTGGCTGCTATTCACTGAAAAGCTCATTCTGTGTACATTTTTGGCATACGTTTGCTCCTACCGGGTCAGCTGAGCAGCGAATTTCTATTTAACCACCTGCTTTCATGAGAGACCTCAGGGCTGCATGTTTTGAGCCCAGTACTGAGCCTGAAAAGCATTTCCAACCCCACTTACAAGTAAAACTAGCTAAAATGTGCCTGGCTGCTATTCACTGAAAAGCTCATTCTGTGTACATTTTTGGCATACGTTTGCTCCTACCGGGTCAGCTGAGCAGCGAATTTCTATTTAACCACCTGCTTTCATGAGAGACCTCAGAGCTGCATGTTTTGAGCCCAGTACTGAGCCTGAAAAGCATTTCGAACCCCACTTACAAGTAAAACTAGCTAAAATGTGCCTGGCTTCTCTTCACTGAAAAGCTCATTCTGAGTACATTTTTAGCATACGTTTGCTCCTGCCGGGTCAGCTGAGCAGCGAATTTCTATTTAACCACCTGCTATCATGAGAGACCTCAGGGCTGCATGTTTTGAGCCCAGTACTGATCCTGAAAAGCGTTTCCAACCCCACTTACAAATAAAACTAGCTAAAATGTGCCTGGCTGCTATTCACTAAAAAGCTCATTCTGTGTACATTTTTGGCATACGTTTGCTCCTACCGGGTCAGCTGAGCAGCGAATTTCTATTTAACCACTTGCTTTCATGAGAGACCTCAGGGCTGCATGTTTTGAGCCCAGTACTGAGCCTGAAAAGCATTTCCAACCCCACATACAAATAAAACTAGCTAAAATGTGCCTGGCTTCTCTTCACTGAAAAGCTCATTCTGAGTACATTTTCAGCATACGTTTGCTCCTGCCGGGTCAGCTGAGCAGCAAATTTCTATTTAACCACCTGCTATCATGAGAGACCTCAGGGCTGCATGTTTTGAGCCCAGTACTGACCCTGAAAAGCGTTTCCAACCCCACTTACAAGTAAAACTAGCTAAAATGTGCCTGGCTGCTATTCACTGAAAAGCTCATTCTGTGTACATTTTTGGCATACGTTTGCTCCTGCCGGGTCAGCTGAGCAGCGAATTTCTATTTAACCACCTGCTATCATGAGAGACCTCAGGGCTGCATGTTTTGAGCCCAGTACTGATCCTGAAAAGCGTTTCCAACCTCACTTACAAGTAAAACTAGCTAAAATGTGCCTGGCTGCTATTCACTGAAAAGCTCATTCTGTGTACATTTTTGGCATACGTTTGCTCCTACCGGGTCAGCTGAGCAGCGAATTTCTATTTAACCACCTGCTTTCATGAGAGACCTCAGGGCTGCATGTTTTGAGCCCAGTACTGAGCCTGAAAAGCATTTCCAACCCCACTTACAAGTAAAACTAGCTAAAATGTGCCTGGCTTCTCTTCACTGAAAAACTCATTCTGAGTACATTTTTTGGCATACGTTTGCTCCTGCCGGGTCAGCTGAGCAGCAAATTTCTATTTAACCACCTGCTTTCATGAGAGACCTCAGGGATGCATGTTTTGAGCCCAGCACTGAGCCTGAAAAGCGTTTCCAACCCCACTCACAAGTAAAACTAGCTAAAATGTGCCTGGCTTCTCTTCACTGAAAAGCTCATTCTGAGTACATTTTTGGCATACGTTTGTTCCTGCCGGGTCAGCTGAGCAGCGAATTTCTATTTAACCACCTGCTATCATGAGAGACCTCAGGGCTGCATGTTTTGAGCCCAGTACTGATCCTGAAAAGCGTTTCCAACCCCACTTACAAGTAAAACTAGCTAAAATGTGCCTGGCTGCTATTCACTGAAAAGCTCACTCTGTGTACATTTTTGGCATACGTTTGCTCCTACCGGGTCAGCTGAGCAGCGAATTTCTATTTAACCACCTGCTTTCATGAGAGACCTCAGGGCTGCATGTTTTGAGCCCAGTACTGAGCCTGAAAAGCATTTCCAACCCCACTTACAAGTAAAACTAGCTAAAATGTGCCTGGCTGCTATTCACTGAAAAGCTCATTCTGTGTACATTTTTGGCATACGTTTGCTCCTACCGGGTCAGCTGAGCAGCGAATTTCTATTTAACCACCTGCTTTCATGAGAGACCTCAGAGCTGCATGTTTTGAGCCCAGTACTGAGCCTGAAAAGCATTTCGAACCCCACTTACAAGTAAAACTAGCTAAAATGTGCCTGGCTTCTCTTCACTGAAAAGCTCATTCTGAGTACATTTTTAGCATACGTTTGCTCCTGCCGGGTCAGCTGAGCAGTGAATTTCTATTTAACCACCTGCTTTCATGAGAGACCTCAGGGCTGCATGTTTTGAGCCCAGTACTGAGCCTGAAAAGCATTTCCAACCCCACTTACAAGTAAAACTAGCTAAAATGTGCCTGGCTGCTATTCACTAAAAAGCTCATTCTGTGTACATTTTTGGCATACGTTTGCTCCTACCGGGTCAGCTGAGCAGCGAATTTCTATTTAACCACCTGCTTTCATGAGAGACCTCAGGGCTGCATGTTTTGAGCCCAGTACTGAGCCTGAAAAGCATTTCCAACCCCACTTACAAATAAAACTAGCTAAAATGTGCCTGGCTTCTCTTCACTGAAAAGCTCATTCTGAGTACATTTTCAGCATACGTTTGCTCCTGCCGGGTCAGCTGAGCAGCAAATTTCTATTTAACCACCTGCTATCATGAGAGACCTCAGGGCTGCATGTTTTGAGCCCAGTACTGACCCTGAAAAGCGTTTCCAACCCCACTTACAAGTAAAACTAGCTAAAATGTGCCTGGCTGCTATTCACTGAAAAGCTCATTCTGTGTACATTTTTGGCATACGTTTGCTCCTGCCGGGTCAGCTGAGCAGCGAATTTCTATTTAACCACCTGCTATCATGAGAGACCTCAGGGCTGCATGTTTTGAGCCCAGTACTGATCCTGAAAAGCGTTTCCAACCTCACTTACAAGTAAAACTAGCTAAAATGTGCCTGGCTGCTATTCACTGAAAAGCTCATTCTGTGTACATTTTTGGCATACGTTTGCTCCTACCGGGTCAGCTGAGCAGCGAATTTCTATTTAACCACCTGCTTTCATGAGAGACCTCAGGGCTTCATGTTTTGAGCCCAGTACTGAGCCTGAAAAGCATTTCCAACCCCACTTACAAGTAAAACTAGCTAAAATGTGCCTGGCTTCTCTTCACTGAAAAACTCATTCTGAGTACATTTTTTGGCATACGTTTGCTCCTGCCGGGTCAGCTGAGCAGCAAATTTCTATTTAACCACCTGCTTTCATGAGAGACCTCAGGGATGCATGTTTTGAGCTCAGCACTGAGCCTGAAAAGCGTTTCCAACCCCACTCACAAGTAAAACTAGCTAAAATGTGCCTGGCTTCTCTTCACTGAAAAGCTCATTCTGAGTACATTTTTGGCATACGTTTGTTCCTGCCGGGTCAGCTGAGCAGCGAATTTCTATTTAACCACCTGCTATCATGAGAGACCTCAGGGCTGCATGTTTTGAGCCCAGTACTGATCCTGAAAAGCGTTTCCAACCCCACTTACAAGTAAAACTAGCTAAAATGTGCCTGGCTGCTATTCACTGAAAAGCTCATTCTGTGTACATTTTTGGCATACGTTTGCTCCTACCGGGTCAGCTGAGCAGCGAATTTCTATTTAACCACCTGCTTTCATGAGAGACCTCAGGGCTGCATGTTTTGAGCCCAGTACTGAGCCTGAAAAGCATTTCCAACCCCACTTACAAGTAAAACTAGCTAAAATGTGCCTGGCTGCTATTCACTGAAAAGCTCATTCTGTGTACATTTTTGGCATACGTTTGCTCCTACCGGGTCAGCTGAGCAGCGAATTTCTATTTAACCACCTGCTTTCATGAGAGACCTCAGAGCTGCATGTTTTGAGCCCAGTACTGAGCCTGAAAAGCATTTCGAACCCCACTTACAAGTAAAACTAGCTAAAATGTGCCTGGCTTCTCTTCACTGAAAAGCTCATTCTGAGTACATTTTTAGCATACGTTTGCTCCTGCCGGGTCAGCTGAGCAGTGAATTTCTATTTAACCACCTGCTTTCATGAGAGACCTCAGGGCTGCATGTTTTGAGCCCAGTACTGAGCCTGAAAAGCATTTCCAACCCCACTTACAAGTAAAACTAGCTAAAATGTGCCTGGCTTCTCTTCACTGAAAAGCTCATTCTGAGTACATTTTTAGCATACGTTTGCTCCTGCCGGGTCAGCTGAGCAGCAAATTTCTATTTAACCACCTGCTTTCATGAGAGACCTCAGGGATGCATGTTTCTAGCCCAGCACTGAGCCTGAAAAGCGTTTCCAACCCCACTTACAAGTAAAACTAGCTAAAATGTGCCTGGCTTCTCTTCACTGAAAAGCTCATTCTGAGTACATTTTTAGCATACGTTTGCTCCTGCCGGGTCAGCTGAGCAGCGAATTTCTATTTAACCACCTGCTATCATGAGAGACCTCAGGGCTGCATGTTTTGAGCCCAGTACTGAGCCTGAATAGCGTTTCCAACCCCACTTACAAGTAAAACTAGCTAAAATGTGCCTGGCTGCTATTCACTAAAAAGCTCATTCTGTGTACATTTTTGGCATACGTTTGCTCCTACCGGGTCAGCTGAGCAGCGAATTTCTATTTAACCACTTGCTTTCATGAGAGACCTCAGGGCTGCATGTTTTGAGCTCAGTACTGAGCCTGAAAAGCATTTCCAACCCCACTTACAAGTAAAACTAGCTAAAATGTGCCTGGCTTCTCTTCACTGAAAAGCTCATTCTGAGTACATTTTTAGCATACGTTTGCTCCTGCCGGGTCAGCTGAGCAGCGAATTTCTATTTAACCACCTGCTATCATGAGAGACCTCAGGGCTGCATGTTTTGAGCCCAGTACTGATCCTGAAAGCGTTTCCAACCCCACTTACAAGTAAAACTAGCTAAAATGTGCCTGGCTGCTATTCACTGAAAAGCTCATTCTTTGTACATTTTTGGCATACGTTTGCTCCTACCGGGTCAGCTGAGCAGCAAATTTCTATTTAACCACCTGCTTTCATGAGAGACCTCAGGGCTGCATGTTTTGAGCCCTGTACTGAGCCTGAAAAGCATTTCCAACCCCACTTACAAGTAAAACTAGCTAAAATGTGCCTGGCTTCTCTTCACTGAAAAGCTCATTCTGAGTACATTTTTAGCATACGTTTGCTCCTGCCGGGTCAGCTGAGCAGCGAAGTTCTATTTAACCACCTGCTATCATGAGAGACCTCAGGGCTGCATATTTTGAGCCCAGTACTGAGCCTGAAAAGCATTTCCAACCCCACTTACAAGTAAAACTAGCTAAAATGTGCCTGGCTTCTCTTCACTGAAAAGCTCATTCTGAGTACATTTTTAGCATACGTTTGCTCCTGCCGGGTCAGCTGAGCAGCGAATTTCTATTTAACCACCTGCTTTCATGAGAGACCTCAGGGCTGCATGTTTTGAGCCCAGTACTGAGCCTGAAAAGCATTTCCAACCCCACTTACAAGTAAAACTAGCTAAAATGTGCCTGGCTTCTCTTCACTGAAAAGCTCATTCTGAGTACATTTTTAGCATACGTTTGCTCCTGCCGGGTCAGCTGAGCAGCGAATTTCTATTTAACCACCTGCTTTCATGAGAGACCTCAGGGATGCATGTTTTGAGCCCAGCACTGAGCCTGAAAAGCGTTTCCAACCCCACTTACAAGTAAAACTAGCTAAAATGTGCCTGGCTTCTCTTCACTGAAAAGCTCATTCTGAGTACATTTTCAGCATACGTTTGCTCCTGCCGGGTCAGCTGAGCAGCAAATTTCTATTTAACCACCTGCTATCATGAGAGACCTCAGGGCTGCATGTTTTGAGCCCAGTACTGACCCTGAAAAGCGTTTCCAACCCCACTTACAAGTAAAACTAGCTAAAATGTGCCTGGCTGCTATTCACTGAAAAGCTCATTCTGTGTACATTTTTGGCATACGTTTGCTCCTGCCGGGTCAGCTGAGCAGCGAATTTCTATTTAACCACCTGCTATCATGAGAGACCTCAGGGCTGCATGTTTTGAGCCCAGTACTGATCCTGAAAAGCGTTTCCAACCTCACTTACAAGTAAAACTAGCTAAAATGTGCCTGGCTGCTATTCACTGAAAAGCTCATTCTGTGTACATTTTTGGCATACGTTTGCTCCTACCGGGTCAGCTGAGCAGCGAATTTCTATTTAACCACCTGCTTTCATGAGAGACCTCAGGGCTGCATGTTTTGAGCCCAGTACTGAGCCTGAAAAGCATTTCCAACCCCACTTACAAGTAAAACTAGCTAAAATGTGCCTGGCTTCTCTTCACTGAAAAACTCATTCTGAGTACATTTTTTGGCATACGTTTGCTCCTGCCGGGTCAGCTGAGCAGCAAATTTCTATTTAACCACCTGCTTTCATGAGAGACCTCAGGGCTGCATGTTTTGAGCCCAGTACTGATCCTGAAAAGCGTTTCCAACCCCACTTACAAGTAAAACTAGCTAAAATGTGCCTGGCTGCTATTCACTGAAAAGCTCATTCTGTGTACATTTTTGGCATACGTTTGCTCCTACCGGGTCAGCTGAGCAGCGAATTTCTATTTAACCACCTGCTTTCATGAGAGACCTCAGGGCTGCATGTTTTGAGCCCAGTACTGAGCCTGAAAAGCATTTCCAACCCCACTTACAAGTAAAACTAGCTAAAATGTGCCTGGCTGCTATTCACTGAAAAGCTCATTCTGTGTACATTTTTGGCATACGTTTGCTCCTACCGGGTCAGCTGAGCAGCGAATTTCTATTTAACCACCTGCTTTCATGAGAGACCTCAGAGCTGCATGTTTTGAGCCCAGTACTGAGCCTGAAAAGCATTTCGAACCCCACTTACAAGTAAAACTAGCTAAAATGTGCCTGGCTTCTCTTCACTGAAAAGCTCATTCTGAGTACATTTTTAGCATACGTTTGCTCCTGCCGGGTCAGCTGAGCAGTGAATTTCTATTTAACCACCTGCTTTCATGAGAGACCTCAGGGCTGCATGTTTTGAGCCCAGTACTGAGCCTGAAAAGCATTTCCAACCCCACTTACAAGTAAAACTAGCTAAAATGTGCCTGGCTGCTATTCACTAAAAAGCTCATTCTGTGTACATTTTTGGCATACGTTTGCTCCTACCGGGTCAGCTGAGCAGCGAATTTCTATTTAACCACCTGCTTTCATGAGAGACCTCAGGGCTGCATGTTTTGAGCCCAGTACTGAGCCTGAAAAGCATTTCCAACCCCACTTACAAATAAAACTAGCTAAAATGTGCCTGGCTTCTCTTCACTGAAAAGCTCATTCTGAGTACATTTTCAGCATACGTTTGCTCCTGCCGGGTCAGCTGAGCAGCAAATTTCTATTTAACCACCTGCTATCATGAGAGACCTCAGGGCTGCATGTTTTGAGCCCAGTACTGACCCTGAAAAGCGTTTCCAACCCCACTTACAAGTAAAACTAGCTAAAATGTGCCTGGCTGCTATTCACTGAAAAGCTCATTCTGTGTACATTTTTGGCATACGTTTGCTCCTGCCGGGTCAGCTGAGCAGCGAATTTCTATTTAACCACCTGCTATCATGAGAGACCTCAGGGCTGCATGTTTTGAGCCCAGTACTGATCCTGAAAAGCGTTTCCAACCTCACTTACAAGTAAAACTAGCTAAAATGTGCCTGGCTGCTATTCACTGAAAAGCTCATTCTGTGTACATTTTTGGCATACGTTTGCTCCTACCGGGTCAGCTGAGCAGCGAATTTCTATTTAACCACCTGCTTTCATGAGAGACCTCAGGGCTTCATGTTTTGAGCCCAGTACTGAGCCTGAAAAGCATTTCCAACCCCACTTACAGGTAAAACTAGCTAAAATGTGCCTGGCTTCTCTTCACTGAAAAACTCATTCTGAGTACATTTTTTGGCATACGTTTGCTCCTGCCGGGTCAGCTGAGCAGCAAATTTCTATTTAACCACCTGCTTTCATGAGAGACCTCAGGGATGCATGTTTTGAGCCCAGCACTGAGCCTGAAAAGCGTTTCCAACCCCACTCACAAGTAAAACTAGCTAAAATGTGCCTGGCTTCTCTTCACTGAAAAGCTCATTCTGAGTACATTTTTGGCATACGTTTGTTCCTGCCGGGTCAGCTGAGCAGCGAATTTCTATTTAACCACCTGCTATCATGAGAGACCTCAGGGCTGCATGTTTTGAGCCCAGTACTGATCCTGAAAAGCGTTTCCAACCCCACTTACAAGTAAAACTAGCTAAAATGTGCCTGGCTGCTATTCACTGAAAAGCTCATTCTGTGTACATTTTTGGCATACGTTTGCTCCTACCGGGTCAGCTGAGCAGCGAATTTCTATTTAACCACCTGCTTTCATGAGAGACCTCAGGGCTGCATGTTTTGAGCCCAGTACTGAGCCTGAAAAGCATTTCCAACCCCACTTACAAGTAAAACTAGCTAAAATGTGCCTGGCTGCTATTCACTGAAAAGCTCATTCTGTGTACATTTTTGGCATACGTTTGCTCCTACCGGGTCAGCTGAGCAGCGAATTTCTATTTAACCACCTGCTTTCATGAGAGACCTCAGAGCTGCATGTTTTGAGCCCAGTACTGAGCCTGAAAAGCATTTCGAACCCCACTTACAAGTAAAACTAGCTAAAATGTGCCTGGCTTCTCTTCACTGAAAAGCTCATTCTGAGTACATTTTTAGCATACGTTTGCTCCTGCCGGGTCAGCTGAGCAGTGAATTTCTATTTAACCACCTGCTTTCATGAGAGACCTCAGGGCTGCATGTTTTGAGCCCAGTACTGAGCCTGAAAAGCATTTCCAACCCCACTTACAAGTAAAACTAGCTAAAATGTGCCTGGCTTCTCTTCACTGAAAAGCTCATTCTGAGTACATTTTTAGCATACGTTTGCTCCTGCCGGGTCAGCTGAGCAGCAAATTTCTATTTAACCACCTGCTTTCATGAGAGACCTCAGGGATGCATGTTTCTAGCCCAGCACTGAGCCTGAAAAGCGTTTCCAACCCCACTTACAAGTAAAACTAGCTAAAATGTGCCTGGCTTCTCTTCACTGAAAAGCTCATTCTGAGTACATTTTTAGCATACGTTTGCTCCTGCCGGGTCAGCTGAGCAGCGAATTTCTATTTAACCACCTGCTATCATGAGAGACCTCAGGGCTGCATGTTTTGAGCCCAGTACTGAGCCTGAATAGCGTTTCCAACCCCACTTACAAATAAAACTAGCTAAAATGTGCCTGGCTGCTATTCACTAAAAAGCTCATTCTGTGTACATTTTTGGCATACGTTTGCTCCTACCGGGTCAGCTGAGCAGCGAATTTCTATTTAACCACTTGCTTTCATGAGAGACCTCAGGGCTGCATGTTTTGAGCTCAGTACTGAGCCTGAAAAGCATTTCCAACCCCACTTACAAGTAAAACTAGCTAAAATGTGCCTGGCTTCTCTTCACTGAAAAGCTCATTCTGAGTACATTTTTAGCATACGTTTGCTCCTGCCGGGTCAGCTGAGCAGCGAATTTCTATTTAACCACCTGCTATCATGAGAGACCTCAGGGCTGCATGTTTTGAGCCCAGTACTGATCCTGAAAGCGTTTCCAACCCCACTTACAAGTAAAACTAGCTAAAATGTGCCTGGCTGCTATTCACTGAAAAGCTCATTCTTTGTACATTTTTGGCATACGTTTGCTCCTACCGGGTCAGCTGAGCAGCAAATTTCTATTTAACCACCTGCTTTCATGAGAGACCTCAGGGCTGCATGTTTTGAGCCCTGTACTGAGCCTGAAAAGCATTTCCAACCCCACTTACAAGTAAAACTAGCTAAAATGTGCCTGGCTTCTCTTCACTGAAAAGCTCATTCTGAGTACATTTTTAGCATACGTTTGCTCCTGCCGGGTCAGCTGAGCAGCGAAGTTCTATTTAACCACCTGCTATCATGAGAGACCTCAGGGCTGCATATTTTGAGCCCAGTACTGAGCCTGAAAAGCATTTCCAACCCCACTTACAAGTAAAACTAGCTAAAATGTGCCTGGCTTCTCTTCACTGAAAAGCTCATTCTGAGTACATTTTTAGCATACGTTTGCTCCTGCCGGGTCAGCTGAGCAGCGAATTTCTATTTAACCACCTGCTTTCATGAGAGACCTCAGGGCTGCATGTTTTGAGCCCAGTACTGAGCCTGAAAAGCATTTCCAACCCCACTTACAAGTAAAACTAGCTAAAATGTGCCTGGCTTCTCTTCACTGAAAAGCTCATTCTGAGTACATTTTTAGCATACGTTTGCTCCTGCCGGGTCAGCTGAGCAGCGAATTTCTATTTAACCACCTGCTTTCATGAGAGACCTCAGGGATGCATGTTTTGAGCCCAGCACTGAGCCTGAAAAGCGTTTCCAACCCCACTTACAAGTAAAACTAGCTAAAATGTGCCTGGCTTCTCTTCACTGAAAAGCTCATTCTGAGTACATTTTTAGCATACGTTTGCTCCTGCCGGGTCAGCTGAGCAGCGAATTTCTATTTAACCACCTGCTATCATGAGAGACCTCAGGGCTGCATGTTTTGAGCCCAGTACTGATCCTGAAAAGCGTTTCCAACCCCACTTACAAGTAAAACTAGCTAAAATGTGCCTGGCTGCTATTCACTAAAAAGCTCATTCTGTGTACATTTTTGGCATACGTTTGCTCCTACCGGGTCAGCTGAGCAGCGAATTTCTATTTAACCACTTGCTTTCATGAGAGACCTCAGGGCTGCATGTTTTGAGCCCAGTACTGAGCCTGAAAAGCATTTCCAACCCCACTTACAAGTAAAACTAGCTAAAATGTGCCTGGCTTCTCTTCACTGAAAAGCTCATTCTGAGTACATTTTCAGCATACGTTTGCTCCTGCCGGGTCAGCTGAGCAGCAAATTTCTATTTAACCACCTGCTATCATGAGAGACCTCAGGGCTGCATGTTTTGAGCCCAGTACTGACCCTGAAAAGCGTTTCCAACCCCACTTACAAGTAAAACTAGCTAAAATGTGCCTGGCTGCTATTCACTGAAAAGCTCATTCTGTGTACATTTTTGGCATACGTTTGCTCCTGCCGGGTCAGCTGAGCAGCGAATTTCTATTTAACCACCTGCTATCATGAGAGACCTCAGGGCTGCATGTTTTGAGCCCAGTACTGATCCTGAAAAGCGTTTCCAACCCCACTTACAAGTAAAACTAGCTAAAATGTGCCTGGCTGCTATTCACTGAAAAGCTCATTCTGTGTACATTTTTGGCATACGTTTGCTCCTACCGGGTCAGCTGAGCAGCGAATTTCTATTTAACCACCTGCTTTCATGAGAGACCTCAGGGCTGCATGTTTTGAGCCCAGTACTGAGCCTGAAAAGCATTTCCAACCCCACTTACAAGTAAAACTAGCTAAAATGTGCCTGGCTTCTCTTCACTGAAAAGCTCATTCTGAGTACATTTTTAGCATACGTTTGCTCCTGCCGGGTCAGCTGAGCAGCGAATTTCTATTTAACCACCTGCTTTCATGAGAGACCTCAGGGATGCATGTTTTGAGCCCAGCACTGAGCCTGAAAAGCGTTTCCAACCCCACTCACAAGTAAAACTAGCTAAAATGTGCCTGGCTTCTCTTCACTGAAAAGCTCATTCTGAGTAAATTTTTGGCATACGTTTGTTCCTGCCGGGTCAGCTGAGCAGCGAATTTCTATTTAACCACCTGCTATCATGAGAGACCTCAGGGCTGCATGTTTTGAGCCCAGTACTGATCCTGAAAAGCGTTTCCAACCCCACTTACAAGTAAAACTAGCTAAAATGTGCCTGGCTGCTATTCACTGAAAAGCTCATTCTGTGTACATTTTTGGCATACGTTTGCTCCTACCGGGTCAGCTGAGCAGCGAATTTCTATTTAACCACCTGCTTTCATGAGAGACCTCAGGGCTGCATGTTTTGAGCCCAGTACTGAGCCTGAAAAGCATTTCCAACCCCACTTACAAGTAAAACTAGCTAAAATGTGCCTGGTTTCTCTTCACTGTAAAGCTCATTCTGAGTACATTTTTAGCATACGTTTGCTCCTGCCGGGTCAGCTGAGCAGCGAATTTCTATTTAACCACCTGCTTTCATGAGAGACCTCAGGGATGCATGTTTTGAGCCCAGCACTGAGCCTGAAAAGCGTTTCCAACCCCACTCACAAGTAAAACTAGCTAAAATGTGCCTGGCTTCTCTTCACTGAAAAGCTCATTCTGAGTACATTTTTAGCATACGTTTGTTCCTGCCGGGTCAGCTGAGCAGCGAATTTCTATTTAACCACCTGCTATCATGAGAGACCTCAGGGCTGCATGTTTTGAGCCCAGTATTGATCCTGAAAAGCGTTTCCAACCCCACTTACAAGTAAAACTAGCTAAAATGTGCCTGGCTGCTATTCACTGAAATGCTCATTCTGTGTACATTTTTGGCATACGTTTGCTCCTACCGGGTCAGCTGAGCAGCGAATTTCTATTTAACCACCTGCTTTCATGAGAGACCTCAGGGCTGCATGTTTTGAGCCCAGTACTGAGCCTGAAAAGCATTTCCAACCCCACTTACAAGTAAAACTAGCTAAAATGTGCCTGGCTGCTATTCACTGAAAAGCTCATTCTGTGTACATTTTTGGCATACGTTTGCTCCTACCGGGTCAGCTGAGCAGCGAATTTCTATTTAACCACCTGCTTTCATGAGAGACCTCAGAGCTGCATGTTTTGAGCCCAGTACTGAGCC
>NW_028254607.1:0-58590 GCF_964263255.1 Lissotriton vulgaris
TTACATTTCCTTTGCGATCCACCCAGAACTCAATATTCCTCTCTGCACTTATCCTTAAACACTATTGCCTGAGCTGCAAGAAGGATGCACGTGCAGGATGATATGCAATTTCATAGAAAAACAATTTCATGGAATAACATTACTGAGAAACCATTTAATCTAAACTGTTTAATGCAAATTTTCAGAATGACTTGCATTTACCTTTTCGTAGAACCCAATTCATAGAATGTCTATTTGGTCGAAATTGGCTGTTGATTGCTTATTTTTTAAGTGCAAATGCAATGGTTGCAGGTCCTTTTAGAAACAGTTCTGTTGGAGATATTTATTTCAGTGCTATACTTTACTCCAGGGAACATTACTTCATATTTATATCTTTTACATTGTCAAACAATTACTTCACATGATTTTAATTCACTGACCAATAACCCATCGTAAAGAGCATTCATCGCTGACCCCTCTCAACCCTTAAACACCATCAATTCCTGCCCTTAAAGCTCTTCAGCATGCCAAAACTACACTAATTCCTGAAGCCTAAAAGCACTTTCTATCCCATAAATCCACCTCCCCATAACCATAAAATCACTCACTACCCCTAACTCCACCCATTCCTGATCCCTAAAAACCTCTTTCTATGCCTAAACCCATTTCCATACTCCTTAAAACACCTCAGCACATCCAAATTCCACCAATCCATGGACCCTAAAAAACACTCACCCTAAACTGCTCATCCCTGAACCATAAAAAACATTTCTACATCTAAAATCCATCCATCCCTGAATCCTTAAAAACCCCCACCAACCCAAATTCCACCCCACGCATAACAATCACCACCACAGCCACTACTCATGAATATACCTCAAAACCTCACCATCCCTAAACTCCACCCATCAATGAACCCCAAAACCCCTCAGCACCCTCACACTCCACCCATTCCTGAAACCTAAAAACACCTCACACAGCTCAACATCATTCATTCGTGAACCATAAAAGCCCCTCACCACTTCTACACTCCACCCATCTCTGAACCATAAAACCCCCTTTTATGCCCACACTTCAATTATTTCTGACACCTTAAAAACCCTCATGACCCTGAACATTACCCATCCCTGAACCCAAAAACCCCTCATTAGTCAGAAACTCTACTAAAGTTTAATGTAATTTTGGATTTTTCCTCAAAATGCTCTTTCCTTTCAAATGTTTCCTTTAATTTTCTATTTTTTGCCAGCCAGCCACCACCAGACATCTGCCACCACCAGACAGGTTTCTGGACCCCTGGTTAGAGACCCTCCACTCTCTAGGTCCTGAAACAAAGCCCATCCTGGGCAGAGGTGTCATGCTTCTTCCCTCAGGATGAATCAAACTATATGAAGACAGTGATGTGGAGGAATTAATACATTAACATTAATAATAGGACACAATCAATGTAATCCTATTCTCTGGTCCACCAACCCTATCTATTTATATTTATTCATGATAAGGTACATACCAACTCTGATTCAAAATGGTAAATTCTTTTTATTTGTTCTTAAATACATGTAGACATCAAACAATACATGACATATATCAAGACAAACATAAATAAATACAATGAATAATTATCACAACCACAAAAACAATTACATATAATCAATTGGACATACTACTACACATACATATATATTCCTTCCTACCCCAAACTAGGAGTTTTGTGTTTGCTAAATTACTAGTGGATTGGTATTAGTAAAATAGCAAACACAAAACTCCTAATTTGAGACGTCACACTTCTCCACTTTCAATGTGGTTATGCCCTTAGTGTGGATGTACTACATGAGTTACAAGGTTCAGGTTTTTTTGACAACTTTATTTAAATAGTTCACTTCTGTTATGTATGGATCGTAGCTTAAATGTAGTTTAAGCTTCTGCCACTTCCCATTAGGAAACATCTTACCACTAGCTCACACAACAACAGTAAAGGCAAACTCATCGGAAACTCTGTAATTCCCTGGTGTAAAACTGATATGTGCCTTGGAGGTCATGATGCATATCATTACCTTTGCAACAACAACAAGGTGATGGATGGAATGCTTGATTTATTGTAGGCCACTGGCTGTTGCTCGGGTTGCATCCAATCTATCTTTTTTACCCACTATGCTACTCTAGACCAAGGCCTTCCACATGAAAATGCACTTCCTGGTGCATTACTGGGTGGGGTATTAAGTCCCCTTCTACACTGAGGGTCCTAGGTACCCCTAGGCAGGGATACCTGGGAACCCCTCCTGTTACCTTCAGTAAGTCCCAAATAGCCGGATTGCTGAGAGGTCGCTGGAGCCAAAGCCTACATTCTACACCACTCTAAAAACAGGCCTCCTGCACACTCCTAGTTGGGGGATGAAGTCCCCTATGAAGCTAAGGCTGGTTGAGGCCAAGTACCCCTCCTGTTATTACCAGTAAGTCTCACACAGCTGGAATGCTAAGAGTCCCTACCCCCTTTACCCACACACTGTACAGACCCATATGTCACTCACACACTCACTCACAGGCCCATAAAGCCACTCACACACCCACAAAGCTACTTTCACACCCACTCAGACACCCACATAACCACTCACACACCCAGTTACAGACCCATACAGCCACTCACAAACCCACTCTGAGAGGTTAGAGGTTACAATTAGGAAATACAATTTCAAAAACCTTCAAAATTCACCTAAAAAATCTAAGGTTACAGGGACATTATAGTTAAGAAATAGACCTTAAAAAAACGTGGAAATTTACTGAAAAAAAGTTAGATTTCACTCATGGAAAGCCATTAAAATTCAGCAGTTATAGTTACCTGAGCTAAGTATAACTTACGACTCCGCAATGCACTGCTTAGGACCTCACATATTACATCACTCATGACATGGTCAGTGACATCACCTGAGTGTGCCTTCATCTCATTTTCATTAGTCGTGGCATTTGTGATTGGAAGCTCCGCTGATAAACACGCCACCCTCGCAAAGGCACAGAAGTCACATCTATCAATACATAGGTAATATCTCACCGACTGGCAGTCGCCAGTAGGTAGTTATAGTTATGATCAAGTTTCCATAGGAAAAGTGTTTGTTGTTTTGCTAATTACTTTGGTGCTGTTTGATAAATCTTTACAAAATTTTAAAAATTAGTTTGCCTCTCACTTGAGCTTCTGTCTGGAATGTTTCAGTGTGATTCGTCAAGCGGGGCTGAGAAAAAGGGGGAAGGCGGAGGGAGTCACATTTTTCCCCATGCAATTTTCCATAGGGATTTTAGACACAACTAGAGCCCTTGCCGCTGAACGGAACTACACCAAATTGGGCAGAGAGCTAGATCTTGGTCCAGAAAAATCTCTTTTTATAATCTACTGTCAATCCATTCAGTAGCTTCTAAGTAATAACAAAAAAGATGTATGTCTAGAGACGTGGAGGGTCTGCGGATTTGACAGTTCTCATGCTGAGAACTTATTGGCTGCCACCCCTTGAAGCAAGAAGGGGTGGCAGCCCTCTTGGGACTCAAGACTCAGCCCGAGTCCCAAGAAAAAAACAAAAAAGGGTAGGAAGACCGTGAACCCTTAGTCCGGGTTGTGGGTCCCCAGAGGGAGCCCACCTGGGGTCAAAAGCATTTTTTTTTTATTTTGTCACAAATTTGCAGTGGATCCATGTCAATTTTTTCAAACAATTGTGGTCTTTCACACTTGTATTTTTTTTAAGACCCCCGGGTGAGCTAGGCCCTTGGGAAAGATTAATATCTATTTAGGGGAGGGGGTGTGCGTGTCCCCTCTACCCAAGCCAATTTAGATCCCGGTGACCACACCCCTGAGGCCCTGCAATATTGAGAAGGGGAGGGGGCCAGGCAATCCCCTCCCTGGGCAGATTTTGGCCAGAGGATCTCACCCCAGGGGGCCAGGCCTTAACACCAAATGGGAGAGAGGCCGGCGGCTCCCCTGCTTTGGTTCCAGGGAACCCATCCACTGGGGCCCAGCTGCAATATTCTGGAGCCAATAATGGCCCAGGGAACCTCATCCCACTGGGTCAGCTCCTGCTATGTCCCAGGGTGCCCACCCATAGCGATTTCCCTGCCCACACTGGGCGCAGGCAGGGATACCTGTGTTTGCTCTCGCTTGTCGGGAGCAATTTCAAAACTCCTGCCAAGCGAATGCTAACATGAAGTTTGCTTCCAGCAGGCGAGAGTTGTACAAATTCTCTCACCAGCTGGGAGCAGACTTCAGATCAATTTCCCTATCTACAGTGATGCGGGCAGGGAAACAGATCTGAATCTTGCTCCCACCCTTAGGGAACAGCATTTTTAGGTTTTCCCTGTGGGTAGGAGCAAGGCCGGCTTCCACTGTAAGTGGGGAGCCAGCCGTGGCTGTGCAGGCCTTGGGGCTACCTTAGTGGCCCCAGGCATTCATTGCCTGGGTGGGTACCAGGGCAGCCACCCTTTGTTAGCCGGCCCCCAGGAGATGGGGTACCCAGGACAAAAATTAGCCCGGGGAGAGAGGCTTTGTGTGCCTAACCCCATTTCAAAAGGTGTTAGGTCCCGGGAAATAGGGTCTGTGGGTCTTAAATTGGCCCAGGGAAGTGGGCTTTGCGCCCCCTTTAGAATATGGCCGGAATCCATTGTGCTACCCCCACACATATAGTGGTGGGCCCCAGGGGATGAGGTTCTCGGGACCAGAAATGGCCTGTGGATGGGGGCCACTTACCATCTCCCTTAGAAACATGTGCAGTGCCTCCAAGGATGGTGTCCCCGGGGCAAAAATCGGCCTAGGGAGGGGGCCATGTGCACCCCTCATTCACAAATTGTGATGGATCCTCAGGCTGAAATCGACCCAGGGAGAAGGGCAGCATGCCCCCACCACCTAAAATATGTAGCCAGACCCCAGGGGATGGGGTCTCAGATGCCAAAAGTGGCCAGAGGAGGGAGTCTGTGGGTTGGCTGTTTTTGGGGTTTGGCCACAGACCCCCACCATGTACTGTTAATTACCCCACATATTACATCACTTATGCTATCTTTGATGACATAATTGATATTATCACTGCAACATTTGCTTTAAAATACCAGATGCAAAAACTGTGCACAGCGGGGCGCGAGTTAGAGTTACCTTAGGACACGAGTTATGGTTACTTGAGATAACTATAACTGCTGAATTTCTTTGGTTTCTTGTGTGTAAAATCTGAACCTAACTGTAACACCGCTGTAACCTTTGCTTTATTAGTGAATTTCTAAGGTTTATTAAAATCTATTTTGTAACTATAACTTCACTGTAACCTTTGTTTTTTACAGTGAATATATATATATATATATATATTTGCAAGGAACTGCGTCACTTTCCCTGACTCCACATATGTGAGAACTTAAAAAAAATGTTTTACTGACATTTTATGCTAATACAAAGCATTACACCAACAGGACAGGCCAGTTTGTTGTTATAGTAAATCCGAATGTGGCTTAGTTACAGTGCATACAGTTTCTCATCCGTCTCGCTTACATCTTTGATTCAGGATAAGGTAATCAGCACTAAGTACATAAGTCAAACTGTTCAAATATATCGGCATTAACAAACATCCAGTGATAAAATCCAGAGCCACTTCGAACTACGCCGCGGTCTGCAGGTTCCCAAATTGCTCCCCATCAGCAGCCTCATTCTGTCCCCGAACCCATGTCATGAATGGTTCCCAAATGTCCCGAGGGCGGGAAGAAGGGGGGACAAGCTCCCAGAAAAAAAACAGCTGTGTGTGGCTGTAGGTAACGTCCGCCAACCAACCCCTGAGATGGTGCTCTTCTCCTCCTCCAATGTAACGCAACCTGGCCTTTAGCATACAATAAAAGCAAAGCATGTAGCGTACGCTCTTTGGGTGGGTTGTCTGTAACATATCCCAGTAGTCCAAGGACCGGAGATGGAATCCCTGATCCTCCAAACATCTGGCTCACTGTGGCAAACACTTTGGTCCAATAATCTGCTATCCATGGACACTCTCACGCTACATGTAAGAAGGAGACAGGTGAGTATTTACTACGCCAACAGCCGCCATCCTCCCGAAGCCCCATGCGATGCAGACTTATAGGCTTTCTATAGAACCTGTGAAGATATTTGAAATGGATCTGTCTGAGTTTATAATTGGGAGAGAGTTCTCTTAGCTGTCCGCAGCAATATTCCGATTGTGCCTCAGTTAGAGGGGTGGGCAGATCTTCATTCCAATATTGAAGGGACTTAGGCCGTACCAAAGGGGCAGTGTTCTGCATGTGCGTGTAAAGACGCGTAACAAGTTTGCGGGGAAGCGGGACTTCAGCGGGTTTTCTAGCGCAGTAAGAGTCGGAGGTGCAGCAGGGAAGTTCTCACATTAGGCTCAACAGGCTGTTCGTAACTTATGGTATAGGATTAGCTCGGAGAAGGGCACCTCCCGATCCTCGTCTGCACTCGGAGGTGTTTTGAATTCGTCATTAGGGAACATATCAGCAAAAGTGTGGCGTTGCATCTTCAGAGCTAATGCCTTACTAATCCCGTCGCCCACGCAAGGCATTATTTGATTTTGAACCAGCTAGATTGAGGGAGCGTACAAAATAGGGACTTCCGCCCTCCTACGCAGCACCTCCCAAGCCCAAAGTAGGGTTCCGGCACAGTATATATCTCCGCGCGGGCATGGCGCCGGCCGCCGGGGCATAGATGGCCACCTTGAGCGGAACCGGTGCAACCGCATCAAACCCCACAGCTACGCGAGGCTGGAAGGGCGTCCGATGCACCCGGAAATGCACAAATTGGCCCTGCGCATAGATAAAGGGGCATATCCGAAGCTCCCAACCCCCCTGCCTTAACGGAAGTGTTCGTAAACGAAAGAACAAGGGAACCCTACTCACAATGGAGCCTGGGTAACTAAGTATTATAAGTTGTTATTGCACCTCCGAGATCCGACGCGAGCGGTCCGGTTGCTGGCGCTTCCTCCACATTTTCTAAAGACGAATTACACAGCCAGCGACAAATGCGATTTATTCGCCTGCACTGAATACAACAAATAATCCCAGCAGTACAACGTAGAGGACAGCCATTGAGCTCCCAAGAATTGCTGAAACTCACATGCTCTATAGGGAACCCGGCCGGGTTTTTTAGTGAGTAAATATTTTAAATTCATCTGCACATGGTTATTCACTCACAGCACTAATACTCTAGCAATTCGACAATCAGATGTCCCCAAAAATTGTAGGTCCTGAAGACACCCTACATCCTTATTAGGGTCGAAACACCTGCGACAACCAAGAAAAGTGAACTGCTGAAACTGGCATTCTATAACTACATATATGTTATGTAATGTGAAAAATAAGAGTGGTCGCTTTTTTGGATACAAAAACTTTATTTGAAACCTTTTCACATATTGTTTCACAAACGTTATTTCTATGTTTTTGGTTCATAATTTCACTTGGGACACATTACAGAACTGTAAATAGCCTTTGATATTTAGTGCAATAATTGCTTTCACTGTATATTCATATTTAAATAGTCTTTGAAAAACGCAATCTGTGTTTTTGGCTTGTTTGTTCTATTTGAAATCTCACCTAAACCCTGCCTACATGCACATTTTCGCCTCCTCTCCATTCTATTATTAAGTATCTTCTCTACAGTAGCCATTAACGGAAGTGTTAGCATGTCCCAGGATGCTCTGGTTTGTCCACCCGCCCATGCTAGGGAGATAAGTAGCGCCCTGAGAGTGTTAAAAAAATGCATCGTGAGTGGGATCGGAATAGTTACAAACATATATAGAAATTTGGGCAAGATGACCATTTTCACAAATGCTATCCTCCCAGCCAGGGACAACAGCAATTTTGACCTTATCTTAACTTTGTCTTCTAGCCACACAATTGCCCGCCCATAATTAAGATTTCACACCTCTTGCGTATCCCGACTGATCCATATGCCCAGATATTTAACCTCCTCTGCTTCCCATTTTAAGGGGTATTCAGAACTTGTTCCATCTGTTTGGGGAAATATCACTGATTTTGCCTAATTAACCACAATGCCGGTGAGGCCTCCAAACCATAAACATTCCGTCAAGATTGGGTCAAAGTTCTCCTTCGGGTTTACAAGATAGAGAGTGACATCATCAGCGTATAGGGAGATGCGCAAGCTTCTAGTGCTAAACCTTATACCTCTCGCTGTGTGGTGTTGCTGAATACGGGCGGACAGGGGTTCCATTGCAATGGCGAACAGGAGTGGTGATACAGGGCACCCCTGTCTCGTGCCGCGCGATATGGGAAAGAAGTCGGACAGCAGCCTGCTCACTCTGATCCGAGCTCTGGGTAAGGTATATAGTAGTCGAATACCGTTAATGAAGAGCGGGCTGAACCCCATCCGGCCTAGTATAGCAAAGAATATGGCCATTCGAGAGTGTCGAAAGCTTTGGTGGCATCCAGAAACACCACCGCAGCGTGAGCATCTGGGTGCAAATAATGAAGGGCAGAAAAAATTGTTCATAAATTGTGAGACGAGGATCTTCCCGGGATGAAACCCGACTGATCAGGGAGTGCAATCATAGGGAGAAGCGGCTTCAGCCGATTGGCAATCAACTTGGCGAGGATTTTAACATCCACGTTTATCATCGACAATGGTCTATACGAATCAACCTCCGATTCTAGCTTTCCAGGCTTCAACAGAGAGATAATCACAGCTTCCCGCATGGAGTCAGGCAACACCCCCCCTCAAGGGCCTCCTCATAAGCCAGCAAGCGAGGCGCCAGTTCCTCAGCATAAGTTTTATAGAAGGATGTGGTCAGGTCGTCCGGTCCAGGGCCTTGTCCAGCGGCAGACTTTTTATGACTCCGGCAACATCCTCAGCAGTAAAAGGGAGATCCATGTACACTCTGTGAGTGTCATTGAACCAGCCCAGTGCAAACGAGTCCAGAAATTACTGTAACCCCTCAGGGCCGGTATCTTGGGTGGCAGTATAGAGGTGAGAGTAAAAGGTGGTGAAAGGAACTCAGGTTTCTGACCTGTCCCCTAACAACAGTGTCTGGTGCAGTGTGTATTTCATGTATAAATGTCGTAGATCTAGGTGGTCCGATCATACCATACTAATCTACAACCTGATTGGGGGGTTGGAGTGGGCCGGGGGAAGGTTGGGGATTTTAGGTTTTTAAGTGCTGGTCAAGCTACAGTATGGTGTGCAACCGTTGTTTCATTATGCAAATGTGGTGACATGTTCTGGAATGCTGCTGGCAAGCTCTGTATAGTAGTTGTTTGCACACCCTGATTCTATGTTGAACTGTTTAACTTGGAATATGCGAGGACTCAATGATGGAAGGAAAACGAGATTGGTGCATGCATATTTAACCCGCCACAATATTGATATATGTATTTTACAGGAAACACATTTGAATAATTCACCGTCCCCAAGACTTCGTCATAGCAGATGGGGTCATGTTTACTCGGCCATCTACTCTAAATATGCCCGGGGAGTTGCTGTACTGATCAGGAGGGGGTTGGATTGGAGAGAAAGATTCATACAAGGGGACCCGGAGGGGCGCTATGTCCTAGTGCAGGGAATCCTATGTGGTCAATCCATCCTCATTGTGGCCGTGTATGGTCCGAACACTGACTCTCCTGACTTTTTTCATAACATATGGTCCAAAGTTAGGGCACTTGGCTGTGACACTATTTTATGGGGGGGTGATTTTAATGCTGTCATTGAGGATGAAGTGGACAGAAAGGGTACGGCCAGAACTTTCCATCTGGTGGCGAGCGTGGCCCTGCTCGAGATAATGGCAGAGGGAGAACTTGTCGACATTTGGTGGAGTAGACATAAATCACTACGGGAAGGTACTTGCATCTCAGACCATCATAATGCATGGTCCCGCTTAGACTTTTGGCTATTGTCCAGAGACATGGCTACCTATACTGTTGCGGTGAAACATATGCCTCGCTCCCTGTTGGATCATGCCCCATGCTTTCTGCAAATATTACTCCCAGGCATGCCCAGATGCGCTTTCTTGTGGCGTCTTCCCCCGCATGCTCTGCTTGATGAAGAATTCAAGGAAGAGATCAGGCAGGATATCAACGACTACTTCCGGATAAATACTGGGTCACTTGATCGCGAGGGCACCCTCTGGGGCGCCTTCAAAGTAGTCATTCCTGGCAAATGCATTGCCCGGCAATTGAGGTCCTCAAAGCTATTAGCGGGACATTGGAGTCACTGGAATCCGACATCAAAGCACTTGAGTCAAGGTATTTTCAAACGGGAGATATTAACACTGCAGTCCTGCTTAAAGCTAAGCTGCTAGATTATGCTGATGAGGCCCAACGGTAGGTGAAGTTCCTTGGGAAATATGCAGAGGCTAGGAGATATGGGGAGGGGGACAGGCCAGGCCGCACGCTCGCCGCTATGATTAGGCCACCCAGAGCTGCGGCGTATATACATGAGTTGCGTGACGGCTCTGGCGATGTGATCAGAGGACAGAGGGAGATCCTCCAAGATTTCTCTGGATTCTATTCTAATTTGTATACTGCCACTCAAAATGTTTGTCCGGAAGGGCTGGACTCTTTCCTAGACTCGATTAGCCTCGCCCGGATTAATGACACATATAGGAAATATATGGACCTCCCGATCACTGTCGTAGATGTTGCCCAAGTAATAAAAGGTCTACCGTTGGAGAAAGCTCCTGGGCCAGACGGCCTTACTACAGCCTTCTATAAGGCATACGTAGAGGAACTGGCTCCAAAGTTACTAGTGGTATACGAAGAGTCACTAGAAGAGAGGAAACTGCCAGACACTATGAGGGAAGCCATGATTGTCACACTCTTAAAGCCAGGTAAACCGGAAGATTACTTGGACTCCTATAGGCCCATTTCCTTAATCAATGTAGATGTCAAGATTTTAGCCAAGCTCATAGCTGACAGGCTCCAACCCCTGCTGCCCCTTATAGCCCTCCTTGACCAATTGGGGTTTATCCCAGGGCACTCAACATCGCACAATTTACGGACCATTTTTTCAACACTACGTTATCTACACCCCAGTGTCCACGCTACTGTGGTGTTCTTGGATGCAACGAAAGCATTCAACACATTGAAGTGGCCATATTTATTCTCCATCTTAACAAGGATGGGTTTTAGTACGCTTTTCATTTCCAGGATCAAACTTCTATACACTACTCCCTGTGCCCGTATAAAAGGGAATGACCTAATTTCGGACCCCTTTCCAATATCGCGTGGGACAAGGCAGGGTTGCCCCCTGTCCCCGCTGCTTTTTGCCATAGCTATGGAGCCGCTGGCAGCTCGTATCTGACAGCACCACACAGCACGGGGATAGGGTTCAGTTCCAGGTGTTTACTGATCTCCTTATATGCAGATGACGTGACCCTTTATCTAACAGACCCTAAACTGAATCTGGACCCAGTGTTACGCGGGTTTATCTGATTCGGAGGTCTGGCCGGAGTCTGTATGAATTGGTCCAAATAAGTAGTGTTTTCCTTGACGGATAGTACGCCACTGGTCTCTTCGGAGTTCCCCCTGCGATGGGAGGCCGAGGAGGTTAAATATTCAGGCATCTGGATTAGCACAAACCTCCAAGAAATATGGAATCTAAACTATGGCCGGGCTATTACATGGCTGGAAGGCAAGGTGAAAATGTGGACAGGGTTACCCTTGTCACTTACAGGAAGGATTGCATTAGCGAAAATGATTGTATTGCCCAAATTCCTGTATCTCTTTGCGAATGTCCCAATCCCACTCAAGTCACATTTTTTCACCACTCTGAAATCACAACTTGTAACATTGGCATGGGCAGGTGGGCAGGCGAGGGTCTCCTGGGACATACTCATTTTGCCCTTAAGGAGGGGAGGACTTGGGGCTCCAGGCATGCATCTTTACACCCTGTGCGCCCAAGCTCAATTTCTCTATTTCTGGGTGCGACCAACCCCATTCCAACCCCACGTAGCTGTGGAAATGGACGTCGCCGCGCTGATTCCACTGCAAGTTGCCATATGTGCAAAGGCTAAGCGTCCCAGAGGAGATGTAGGCACGGTAGAGACACTACGGTAGGTGAACTTCGGAAAAAGGCAGGCATTCCCTGATGTATGCTCCCTCGTTGTCTCTGACCCAGAATCCCATTTAACCACTATGTAGAGAGTGGGCCATAAGCCAATCAGTGCAGCGGAAACTAGGCATATACACATTTGCAGACTTGTTTCCAGATGGCGAATTCTTCCCCCTTCCGGAGGCTACCGAGGGACAGGAAATTTCCTTTGCAGAATTATTCTTATATCATAGATTGAAATCAGCGTGCCGTGCATTGAGCACTGATATCCCGTTGGCCCCCAGACCTTTCCAGCATTGGACACCGTGATGAGCTTCCCTTCCCCCAGGAGATTGGTAACGAAATTTTATAAGTAAATGCAAAATGGCGTATCCACCGAGCAGCCCCTGGCATTGCAACGTTGGAATGAGGAGATGGTGGTCTCACTCACTGTGGAGCAGTGGGACTTCTGCTGCGGACAACTAACTGAACTATCGCCCAATTACCGGTTGCGCCTGATTCACTTTAAATATTTACATAGAATATATAGGATGCCAATTAGCCTCCATAGAATGGGACTCAGAGACAGTGCTAGTTGCTGGAGATGTGGCTACTCCCCTGCAACGTTCCTACACATGGCATGGTCCTGCACTAAGCTTGAAGAATACTGGTCTTCGATTTTTGAGGCAATAAATCAGATCATGGAGAACAGATGCTCCGTCTCCCGAAACGGGCGTGCTTGGGTATGTCAAAGACACTTTGCCTAAATATAGAAAATGCTTTGATATTGTTGTATGCTAAAAGGCGAATAGCAATACATTGCGGGAGACGCAAAGTGCCGTCCATCAAGGACTGGCTTGCAGATGTTACCTATGGGCACATACAGTTGGGGATCTTCTGGGAGTTGATGCCGCTGGCTTCCAGGCCACGTGACATTTGGGAGCCGTTCACAACGTGGGTGACTGTACGACGGAATGATGAGGAGATGGGGTGGCGGATGAATGACTGGGGTGGATATTGGAGATAGCGATAATGTGTGTGATGGTCTTCTTATACTGTATGGCCCTTTTGTTTTGGATTTAAGGGATGTAATAGGAAGACATGTAATATGTACTAGTAGGCTGTGGGGGGTGCGATGGAAGATCCATATGTTGTAGCACCTTTAGAATTACTGGACTGCCGTGACAGGGTCCTAGTACAACTGTAGTAGTTGTCTGTATAAAGAACTGCTCATGGAGGGACATGTGACAATGCATAAAGAAGTGTTTTACTTCAATGTACCAAACTACATGAAACCGATTTTGTGCATACAGTATGTAGTGACTAGCACGAGTTGTTTATACTATGTTTTCTGCATGTTACTTGACAATGTCAATAAATAGAATTTTAAAAAAAGGTGCCCTGGGATAAGCTATAGGTGTAGCGATCACAGGATCACTTCCAACCACGGACTGCACATACTAGCCAACAATCTACACCCATACTATCATAGAACTAGAAAACCAACCCAGCCCCCCTACCACGCACTCCAACAACCCAATCAGGTTGCAGATTAGAAAAAGAAAAGCATAAACACAGCTATTAATATTAAAACCAGGAGTCTTCCCACAGGGGCGCAGTGATACCGGCAATCTACCTTGCTCACAAAAGGTGGCCGAGAGTTCTGTGGAGGGCACCAACTGCTCGAGAGCTCAGCCACACAATTCAAGGAGAGTCTACATAACAAAGGACAACAAACCCCACGCAAATAGCCAAACCCACATCCTAGTGGGCTCCGCATTAGAACTTTTTCCGAAGTAACAGCTTACTAAACAATACGATACCCATATTAGTCATTGGCACTTAAGTGTTCTCCTGTAGTTTTTTTCCACTGCGCGAAGGTTCTTTGCATTTTTGCCTCCTACGTGTTCGGCAAATTTTAATGCGGATTTCAAGTCCGTGAAGAAGTGAGCAGTTCCGTCATATGATACTTTCAGCTTGGCTGGATACAGCAAGGAGTACGGGATCTGTGCCTGCAAAAAGATCCGCTTGGCCAGAAGGAATTCCCGACACGCTGCCTGCACCGCCGGGGTGAAGTCGGGATAGTGTGGTAAATAAAGATTTACCTGCTGAATTTCTATGCGGTAAAGTTCAATAAAATAACTCAATCGAAAAATGAGAGGCAGAGTCCGTGGCATCTGAGTTTATAAGGGTTTTATTCCATAAAATGGAATTGGTTCGAACCAGGTATCATGTTCCATCACCACGAAGGTTCAGGAAGGGATAGACAATGCTTTATTAACAGAGTACAATATATATAGTAAATGCATATAATGGTGATGGATACAGAAGGCGTAACAGCTGAGAGAAACGAGATAAGAACACATGTGCGTAATAGAAGGCGTGCACGAGGGCGTACACGGAGGTGTGCGCTAGAAACGTCACAGAAAAGTGTCACAGGTGGGTGGATCCATAGAAGAATCCTGCAGTGTCAGCAGAAATGTTGGGCTAGATGCGCGCGCAGGCAACATGACGTGTGATTGACGTGGAACTGGCGGGTGAAGGGGACTTGACATTTAGCATTATATGTGGAGACAGAAGTCTGGCGTGTCAGAACAACCTAATCCCAAATCATATCTGGTATCTTGTGTTTGAGGAACTGTATTATCTAGAAGGAATGGTCTCTCGGGCAGAGGCTATTCTATACTGACTGCTAGTGCATGCATATGCGACTACGTGTCTACGTGTAATGCGAGGGGGCCATGGGCCTACCATGGTAACAGGAGCAATGAATTAACTTGCACGGAGACAGAAAGGCCGGGCCCTTTGCTCTGCAGCTAGGGAGATGTTTTCTTAAATCACTAGACAGGAATGTATTTTCAAGGAGCGGAGCAGATAACTTGAAGGCAAAATACAGTCTTGGCAAGCAAGCAGGCCGAGCCGGGCACCGCTCGCCGCACAGGGAGTAAGGCAAGGGTCACAGATGCAGATCCAGGCTGCAGCTTTCAGAGGCAGAAGGCAGAAAGGGCTTGATGGCAGAAATCAGGGCCTAGCTCGCCAGAGCCAGGAAAACGTGAAAGTGCACCATGTAAAGACGGTGGCAAGGCATACTTAGGAACTGAATGTTCGACCCATTCATGGTGGATCTGAAAGAGGACATGTTAGCGTTGGACGCTAATGTATTTGCGTCTTCATAGCTGGTTGTGGAGGGAACATACATGTACTTGAAGCACGTACATGGAGCCGTTGGGGTCTACGTTAGGGGACACAATTGACCATAAAAATTCATATTACCTCATTCCCTCCTTGTCCCCTACGGACCCTTCATGATATATCAATCTTCATTAGTCCATCTATTTGTTCATATAACATCATTTGCTCTTCCTTTTTCAGGCGGGATTTAGAACGTGAACTTGAATGGGGAATACATGATGTGGCGCACAAGCCGCAAATCGCTGGTCCACACTGCAGACATAGACAACAACTGAATACTATGAGAAGGGCTATTCCTAGGAAGGATAGGACTTTCCATCCCCAGGCTGATAACACGCTCCAGAACCAACCGGACCACGTCCAGGTGCCTGGATTCTGGTGTATCTGACTTGCAATCTTGTGGAGACGGGTTATGGCTCTATATACTGATGGCGCGTTTTCTGGAATGAAAACACAGCAACTTGATCCGATGACTCTACAAGCTCCGCCCCTATCGGCCAGGATGACGTCAAGAACAAGACGATTTTGAAGAACAACAATCCGCATAGCAGACTGCTCCTCTGTTAAGTTGCCTAGGGCAGAAGTAGTTTCATTCACTACAGCTTCAAGGGTTCTGGTCAATCTACGTATCAATTTACTATTATAGGCAGCACCAAAATAGGGAAAGAAACCTTTATTGAAATCCACGTATTGCTCCCATGCTGTTTCAGTATAGTCGACAATCGGGAGATCTCTCTTGGGTCTATCATGTACTAGATGGGAGTCCCTATGATAATCAGGAGGGGCTAGGAAAACAGGTGGTAGAAGGAATGCAATGTAACAAGTACCATCCCAATCTAGGGGTAAGCGCATATAAGCTGTATGACCACAAATGAAATAGGAATGACGGGAAGCTTTGAATGTAGACTTGCCTTTATCACTGAATTCAATAACAGTGGTACATTCGCTATGACCTAGGTGGACTGAACCACTCTTTCTGACGCATAATTCACCTTTGACTGGTAATACTGACATAGCGGGCAAAATTGGTTCGGCTTCGGACTCAACATTCAGAATCATGAGGTTAAGTGTAAAATTACCTAATCCATATACTTCGTTTTCTAGATCGGTCCCTGTCCTTTGGGGAAGACCCTCCTTGTCAGGGAAACATACTTTATGCAAAACTGTGTTCAGGTTTCCCCATACCCAGTTGCCCTGGTAAACTACGGAATCAGAATTTAAAGAATTAATTAAACTAAACCATGCACCACAGGAACCATTGTGTGTGAACGGGTACGGAAAGAGGGGCAGAACTCCCTTGTACTTCTGATAGGGAGGGAGTCGGCCACATATCCAACAATTGGTAGCATTGCTGGTCTGATGGGAATGATGTAACATACTAATGAATGTATTGTTGCGCAGCGCAAGTCGGTAAGATAACTCGTGAGGGGGTAATTCACTGAAAGTGTGCTCGACAGTGTCATTTGAAGAAGAATGTGCACGTGTGAAAATAGGATAGTATATGTGAAGCAATATACTTGCAGCAATAATCATAAGACTCAGAAAAAACATAATCAATAATGTCACAATGCAGTGACTACGGAGAGAGTTACAATATTCACGTTTCTTGAGCTGTTTCTGTCTATCTCTCTCTCTATTGGGGTCTAACGGGTACATGTCAGAAACTTGTTTAACCGATTCACCTAGGGGAGGACTTAAACAATTAAACTGTCTGACTTGCTAGACCTCAACTTTGATTTATACTCCTGAGAAGGAGTTTTCTCTACCAGGGGAAGTTTAGTACCAGTCTCTGGAAGGGGACAGGGCTGGGAGCCTAGTTTCGGAGGCAGTCCATAATGTCTTTTCACATGACTCGAGTGGAGCCAGCCCTTGCGGCCCTCCACCTTGATTGCTGTCCTTGTAGTTAGTAAAACAAGCTTCGGCTCTTGCCAGCGGGGCTCCAGCGGACTTCTCCTGTCGAAGTTCCTGATGTATACGAGATTCCCAGGGACGATCTCGTGTGGCTTCACCTCGGTGTTGTCGGGAAAGGCTGCAGCTACCTGTGAACGACATGATTGTAGTGCAGACATCAAGGAAGCAAGGTAATCTGTCAGCATATTACAGTCAACATCGGTAATTTTACGAGGCAGAGGCGTCCCCCACATATTCGGTGGCCTGCCAAAGACCACCTCGTACGGGGATAGCCCTGTTCTTGAATGAGCTACCATTCTCATGTAAAAGAGTGCAACGGGTAAAGCTACTATCCAGTCTACGCCCTTCTCTCTACATATTTTAGCGAGACGAATTTTCAGGGTCTGATTGTGACGTTCCACGAGACCTGCTGCCTCGGGATGTCGGACACAGTGGAATTTCCATTGGTAGCCTAGCAGGAGTGATACCTGCTTCATAAGCTCGGACGAGAATGGCTGACCATTATCTAAGTACACGATACGGGGCAAACCATACCGTGGGAAGAATTCACGTACCAGCTGCTTGGCAGTGGTCGGAGCAGTGTAATCTGGGACTGGATATGCTTCTGTCCATCGGGAAAGTAAACATACAACTACGAGGACATATTTAAATCCTCGACAACGTTCCATCTGGATATAATCCATCTGGAGGACTTCAAAAGGGTAATCGGGAGGATGAAATCCACCTTGCTCTACGGGAATGCCTTTACCTGGGTTGAACTGACAACAGATCATGCAAGTACGCACTTTCTGTTTTGCTGCTGCTCGTAAATGTTTATTGAACCAAAGGTTTTGAATACTGTCTAACATGGCTTTTTCTCCTAAATGTGCAGGACTATGTACTGTGTTAATGATAACTTGGACCATAGAGTCGGGGAGAAACCATGTAGATTTTCCCTTCATCATCCATCCCTGTTCTGTCTGGATCCCTCCTAGTTCAGTCCATTTCTTAATTTCCTCTGGTGTAGCATGTGTCTGTATGTCAATTACATCTAGGGCGGGATCCTTAACTGTCATGCAAAGTGTCGATGTCGGGACTATTGTCTTTGTCATGTCAGTTATGTAAGTATGAGTCTGAGCTGTATGCTTGGCTGTTCGGTCTGCCAGGTCGTTACCCTGGGAAATGGTATCTGTGACTTTCGTATGTGCCTTACACTTCATGATGGCTATGGCTGTAGGCAAATGTATTGCTTCTAACAGAGCTTGAATGAGGGGTCCGTGCTGGATTTTGGCACCATGAGAAGTTAAAAAACCTCTTTCTTGCCAGAGAACTCCGAAGTCGTGTACAACTCCGAAGGCATAACGAGAATCTGTGTATATGTTGACTTTCTTGTTCTTGGCTCGAATACAGGCTTGAATCAGAGCGATGAGCTCTGCTGCTTGAGCTGACAGGGTGTCAATACGGTGTGTTTCTATGACTTCAGTTTCTATCGTTACTGCATATGCGGCCACTAACTCTCCTGTACTTGTTCTCATACATGAACCATCCACATAAAGTGTCAGGTCTGGATTTGGTAATGCGGTGTCTGTCAAGTCTTGTCTGGGTTTCGTCGTAATGGTGATGACTTCAACACAGTCATGCGCCAAAGGGTCTGTCTCACTTAGTGGCAAGAGTGTAGCCGGATTCAATGTATTGCAACGTCTGATTTCTATGTGTGGCTGAAACAATGTCAATTCTTAACCTGTCAGTCGTGCTATAGTCAAGTGCTGAGTCTGTGTACGGTTTAAAAGAACTTCCACGGAATGTGGAACTTGTACTGTCAATTGATGTCCTAACACTATGGCATCGCTTTGTCTGATTGTGCTAGAGCTGTTGCTGCTACAGATTTCAAGCACGCAGGCAGAGCCTGGGCTACTGGATCTAATGTACTAGAAAAATAAGCACACGGTTTGTGTGAACCTGCTTGATCTTGGGTGAGTACTGATAATGCAGTACCTTCGCGTTCTGTGACAAAAAGTGTAAAAGGCTTGCTGTAACATGGTGTCGCTAAAACTGGTGCTTGACATAAGGCTTTCTTTAAGTCATCAAAAGCTTGTGTATGTTCCTGATTTCAAGGGAGGACAGTCGATGACGCTGCCTCCTGTGTTGTCAACTGTATGAGTGGCTTGGCTAAGAATGCATACTGAGGGATCCATTGTCTACAGTAAGAAGTAAGGCCTATAAAAGCCCGTACCTCCTTTTGTGTCTTGGGTTGTGACATGTTTACAATTAACTGGATGCGGTCAGGTGTTAGCTGTCTCCCCCCTTTGGACAGCAAGTGCCCAAGGTACACCACTTGCTGAACACAGAATTGTAGCTTCGAAGGAGACACCTTGTGTCCCTTGTCAGCCAGGAAATACAAGACTGTCAGTGATGCTTGTTCACATTCAGGTTCACTTCGGGCGGTGATCAATAGATCATCGACATACTGAAGTAGGGCAGTATTAGCAGGCATGTGGATACTGTCAAGTTGTTTTTTCAATGCTTGGCTATAGATGCTGGGGCTTTCTGTGAATCCTTGAGGTGCGCGTGCAAATTTGAAGCTTCGGCCATTTAAACAGAATCCGAACAGATATTGGCTATCCGGATCAATGGGAACACTAAAGAAGGCATTCTTCAGATCAATTACAGTAAAGAACGTTGCCTCAGAATCAATAGCTGTCAATAATGAGGAGATATCTGGGACCACAGGGTACTGTGGTACAATGCATTTATTCAATTCGCGTAAATCGATAACTAATCGATAAACTGGAGGTGCACTTGGATCAGTGCGTTTAAGAACCGGAATGATAGGGGAATTACAAAGATTGGAGTCGGTTTCTACAACTACTCCTTGTGCAATGAGCTCGTCAATGATTTTCAGTAAAGCCACTACAGCATCTGGTGGTAACTTGTATTGTCGAATTCGTGGTAAAACAACACCTTGCTTGAGTGTAACTCGATATGGTGTAATGTGCATACAACCTACATCAGTGGGGCCTTGTGCCCATAAATGTGCAGGAACATTCTGTAATCTGGGATCAATATCTCTCAACACATAGTGACCCTTAAAGTCACGCAGAAACAATCTCACTCCTTCCGGAGAACAACATATTACAGCTCCTAGAGCTTTCAGTGTCTTGATACCTAATAAGTTTTCAGGACATGATTTAGTTAGCAACAAATCTGTAGTGCGAGACAACGGACCAACTGCAAGGGGAACTGGTTTTGAAACTTCATTAACAATAGGCTTTCCTGAAAATCCAAGGGAAACATTCTGTGAGCCTGAGAGGGGTGCCCCTGGAACCTCGTCGTGACTGATTGTCGTCCTGCTTGCCTCTGTATCAATCAAAAACTTTCTATCTTTCCCTAATACCTGACTATGTACATAAGGACCCTCTTGATCTACAGGAACCTCAATAAGAGGCAAGCCAACCTCCCTCTCTAGGCTGTTTCATGTGTATCGCTGATAATCGGGATAGTCAGTTTGCGCATATTGGTACATCTGCTGGGTCGTATGTTGTGTTGCGGCTATGGGTTGTGACTGTGGTACCGCTACGGTCTGTACTGTCTGTTGTGGAGCATGCATGGGCTGTACATTCTGTGGTACGTGTTGTTGGGCCTGGTCCTGTCTAGGTTGACGCGGCCTCTCTTTGGTTTTACCTGTGGATATATTGTGTTTCAAAACTGCACAATCGTTTACATAGTGACCTGGCTGTTTACAATAGTTGCATGTCCCTTTAACAGGAGCTGCTGAATTATTGGACTGTGTCATGCCCTTTTTCTGACCGTCAGCTGAAACTGACTGAGCTACTAACATTTTCATTTTCGTGTCTTTCATACGTCTTTGTTCGTGATCATGTTCTTCTCTAATTCTGTTCTGGTGGTACTGTAACATCTGTAACGTTTGTGAAGGCGTGTTTGCTTGCCATGTGCTCTCGACTTTTAATACACGATTCTTAACTTGGGGCAGGGAATTCTCGACTAATTTGGATACAAAAAGATGCGGGTATGATTCGCTACTTGGTTTCAGGCCACTATTAATAACAAAACATTTCTCAAATCGGGAATAGAAATCACTAGTGTCTTCATCGGGTTTCTGTTTGCAGGCTGAGATTGCATCCCAGTCCTCCTTTTTAGTTGCTAATAAACGTGGCAAAACCTGTACTAATAATCCTGGCAATGCTTTAGTTTTATCCCCAAGCCCTAGGCCTGGGGTTCGAGTCGTTTCTTCATTTTCTAATGCAGCCCAATCAATCTTTTGCTCTCCCACCTCCCATTCTTTTTCTTTGAGTTTCTCGTAAGTACCGGCAGGCAATAATACTTTCAATATTTTCATAATGTCGGGATAGGTATAGTCTCCCATGAGTAACATGTCTTTTATTTCACGGTGGAAACCTGCAGGGTCTTTATCATGACTAGGCACTATTTTCTTCATTTCCAATAATTCCATTTTAGTTATGGGCGTGTATACATACACACGTGTAAGGGTATTATCATCATTCCTGACTGGATGTACTTCTCGCAAGGGATTCTGTCTGTCTATGTAGAACGTTTTCCTTTCTGGGAGTGGAGCTGAAACAAACTGCGGGTTCAGGAAAGCACTATATCCGTGTTGATGTTCTAAAATCACTTTAATTAAATCGGTACCTAGACCTCTCCATTTATTCATTAGTAACTCTATTAGTACATCAGGTAAGGGACCTGGATCAGAATGTTGGCTTTTATACAATATAAGGAGGTATTGTATCATGTACATACCAGCTAGTCGCTGTTCGTCTGGGGAAAGATTCAAAAATGTCTGCGCTACTGCGTCATCATTATATTTATCGGAATTGTCAGCCCATTGTACTGCTGACCTGGCTAATTCTTGTTCATCCATGGAATTGAGTACATGGTACCCCATTCGTTCTTGAAGTACTTTATCGGTAGCCTTAAATAGATGTTCAGGAGTTCTTGGGTTTGACATGGCAGAGTGAAATGTTTCTGGTATTGGACTGAGGTAACGTTTCTTGTTTTCAAACGTTTCTTGTTTACGAATGGGTCTGTCGAAGGGCTTATCAAAAGGATGCGGTCTACGGATTTTCTCTCTGCCTACATATCCTATCATTTTTTTGTCTGACAGATGCGAAGTTTCTGCTAGATCCTCTGTATCATCCTCCTCCTGCGAGGAAGTCGGGTCGTCTAATTCAAGTTGTTCTTCGGGTGCTCGCTGGGCATGTATTTCTATTATTTCTTTACGGATCTTTTTAACCATAGTATGTACACTGTTCTCCTTATCGTGTTTGCCATCCGCCATATTCTGGCTCCATCTATTCAGTCTATCCATCTCACTCTGGGGAAAACCTGCCTGGTCTTGTTCTCTTATTAAACAATTAATCATAAATCGCATTATTAAACCTTTGTTCTCAACTTTCTGACGTGACATGGCTTCAGCAACACACTCCGGTCCTTCTCCTGTTCTAATAAAATAATACAATTTGTTTAGATGGTCCGGCATTCCTGGTAGTAATATCAAATAATCTGTGACACGTCTGAAACGTAGGGACGCTAACAACATGGGTCCTGTTGTACCGGGCACTGGGTCATATCTGCAATCTGTAAGTCCTCTTCTGAGCTGTTCGGCCGGTGCACCTTTAGGTGTCCGAGCCTTTGCTAAATCTCTCATTGTCACTCGGTGTAACGGTGGGGGTGTTTGATAACCTCCTGTAGCACCTCCTGAAGCGGAGGCTTGATCATAACCTGGCTGTAGGGTCGGTACCTGCTGTAACTGGGTTGGGGCCTGAGCAGCGTCAGTCCCAAAAGGATTAAGTGGATGCAGTTGTTGAATACCAGGGGGGACAACGGGTGCGGGTGCAGGAAGCGGTGCGGGAGGGGTATGCTGTGGCGGACCTGGGGGCTGATGGTCACGGGGTCGGTTAACGTCAGCAGGTGGGACATGGGTATATTCGGGAGCTACATCGTCTAAATAGGAAGAAAGGAAAATATCTGCTGCGGTCCTGTGACGTAATTTAGTCGGAACCAATGGAGGGGGTAGGTTTTTGGGTGTTTCCGGGGTCGCCTTAGGCAGGCCCTCGGCCAGGACTGGATACAATCCTGTTATAATAGCATTACTACGTCTTTCCTGTTGTTCAATTCTGACTCTCTCCCTTTCTTCTAGTAATTCCTTTCCTTTAGCTTTTTCGGAATCCTCTTTACTTCTCTCTGCTTTTCTGAGTGCTTTCTCTGTGCGTCTATGCGATTCTTTACGACATAATTCAATGGCATCTTTCTGTGACTGTCTGGCTTTCTTTTTCCATAACGCTTCCTCTACTCTCATGATGCACTCGGCATCCCATGTCCCTGTAGCGGGCCATTTCTGATTCTCTGCTAAATCTTTAGTGTAGTCCACCCACAAGTCGAGATATAATACGGCATCTAGGCCGTGCTTGTGGTACATAAAATATCCAGGAGTGTCCCTGGGTGGGATGGGAACAGCTTCCTCGAGTATCCCTTTTCTAGTTCCTATCTGTCTCAGTTTAGAGAAGAGAGGCATTCTGAACCTTGATACTTGATATTTGATACTTACTCGAACTTGAACACAATTAATACAATAAAACACAGTAATGAAGATCAAACAATCACTCATACCACGACATTAAGACACATTTAAAACATTTCAGAACGAGCAATAACTAGATAACTGGATACTGGATATACTGCTAAACAGTACAGAAACACTGCTAAAACAGTGCAGACCGGGTCTGTGTACCCAAACCCGTCTTGACCGGACACAAATTAATGCACCCGTCTTGATGCATCCCCAGCAACGGTACTCACCGGGAAGCACGGAACGGAAGGCCTCGGAAACTCGACACTGGACTGGACCGGACTGGACTCGACTCGACTCGTGACGTAGGTACTTCGGAACTGGTGGGCCTCTGAACACCTCGGACCTTGCTCTCTCGGCTGGGCTCTGGTCGGGATCCTCCGCACTCCTCACCGCCTCGTCTGGGTGTCGATCGCAGTCTCAGTCACCTCCGTTGGCCTGAGGGAGATACAGGAAATCCTGCGGGTACGCGTAAACGTCCGTCACGGCTGTGGCAGGGGCCTAGGCCTGCAACGCACCGACGGCGCGTAAGGTGGGGGAGGGGTCCCTATTCGGGCGCCAAATTTATGTGGTAAATAAAGATTTACCTGCTGAATTTCTATGCGGTAAAGTTCAATAAAATAACTCAATCGAAAAATGAGAGGCAGAGTCCGTGGCATCTGAGTTTATAAGGGTTTTATTCCATAAAATGGAATTGGTTCGAACCAGGTATCATGTTCCATCACCACGAAGGTTCAGGAAGGGATAGACAATGCTTTATTAACAGAGTACAATATATATAGTAAATGCATATAATGGTGATGGATACAGAAGGCGTAACAGCTGAGAGAAACGAGATAAGAACACATGTGCGTAATAGAAGGCGTGCACGAGGGCGTACACGGAGGTGTGTGCTAGAAACGTCACAGAAAAGTGTCACAGGTGGGTGGATCCATAGAAGAATCCTGCAGTGTCAGCAGAAATGTTGGGCTAGATGCGCGCGCAGGCAACATGACGTGTGATTGACGTGGAACTGGCGGGTGAAGGGGACTAGTGCATGCATATGCGACTACGTGTCTACGTGTAATGCGAGGGGGCCATGGGCCTACCATGGTAACAGGAGCAATGAATTAACTTGCACGGAGACAGAAAGGCTGGGCCCTTTGCTCTGCAGCTAGGGAGATGTTTTCTTAAATCACTAGACAGGAATGTATTTTCGAGGAGCGGAGCAGATAACTTGAAGGCAAAATACAGTCTTGGCAAGCAAGCAGGCCGAGCCGGGCACTGCTCGCCGCACAGGGAGTAAGGCAAGGGTCACAGATGCAGATCCAGGCTGCAGCTTTCAGAGGCAGAAGGCAGAAAGGGCTTGATGGCAGAAATCAGGGCCTAGCTCGCCAGAGCCAGGAAAACGTGAAAGTGCACCATGTAAAGACGGTGGCAAGGCATACTTAGGAACTGAATGTTCGACCCATTCATGGTGGATCTGAAAGAGGACATGTTAACGTTGGACGCAAATGTATTTGCGTCTTCATAGCTGGTTGTGGAGGGAACATACATGTACTTGAAGCACGTACATGGAGCCGTTGGGGTCTACGTTAGGGGACACAATTGACCATAAAAATTCATATTACCTCAATAGAAGGAGACGGAGTTACCTTTATGCTTAATTTGACCTCTCTCCCTAGCCAATGGAGAATGCGGTCCTGACCTGTTCTGAATGATTAAATATAAAGTGGTTCTTTCGGGTGACAACACAAATAATTTGCAAATGCTATTACATGCAATAAAGAAACCTCCCTCTGACAAAAACTCACAAGAGGTTCTTACAATGAATGGAAAGAAAGCCTGTATAAGCTTGTTGTATCTTTATATTTCTCAGAATTCATTCAAAACAATTCAAAAATGACTGTCAATATATTGATAAAAGTGCAAAAAGTGACAATAGTGAATAGTGATCATGTGACAGAAGCAATATGTATAATAATAATGAGTTTCAATATAAACAATCTATGCAGATATATACAAGTTTTAATTTCATAAAGGCCATCAGCTAGTGTGATTTTTCAGAATCCTATTTCTTTCTGTCAGTTTGTTGGGATTCTGGAATTCTAAGGCCTATAAGGAAATGTCGACGTTTCGACCCTTAGGGCGCCAATGTTTGAGGTTGCGGCGGGTCTTTCTCAAGACAGGTGTACAGGGCACGGCAGTCTGCGAATGAGTCAAAAGGAAAATGTGTCAGAGGAGGTTAGCTAAAGGGCTAAGGGCCAGATGTAGGAGCCCTAATACCGGTCGGTAACGGCCGATTTCGGCCGTTACCGACCAGTATTTGGCTTTTGAGATGTAGGGGGCATCTGATTTACAGAATCGGTAAATTTACTGATTCAGTAAATATACAGAATCGGTAAAATACCGAATCGGTAAATTTACCGATTCTGTAAATCAATATGTAGGTGGCACTTCACAGAGTGCCACAGGCCCTTTAGGAGTCGGTATTTACCACCCAATCCTATTGGGTGGTAAAATACCGATTTCAGGTGTACATGCACATCTGTGCATGTACACCTATGCCATGTGACATACAGACATGCCCTTAGGGCATGTATGTGTGCCACATGGCACACAAGCCTGCACTTGGGGTGCTACAGGGTGTCAAAGTGATACCCCGTTCCCCCTGCCAGGATTCAGTATTTACCGATTCGGTAAATACCGAATCAGTATTTCCCTTTGATTCCTATGGGCTTCAAAGCCCATAGGAATCAATTGGAAATACCGATTCGGTATTTACCGAATCAGTAAATACCGAATCTTACAGATTCGGTAATTCTTACAGATTCGGTAATTGTGTTTTAAAAATTACCTACATCTGCCTCCTTCTAATTTACCGATTCATAAATACCGAATCGGTAAAATTCCGTATTTATGAGTCAGTAAATTAGATTTACCTACATCTGGGCCCTTAATGATTTGCATAATAGCGTGGGCGGTAAATGTACTCACTCTGGGTTCCAAGTTTGTGTAAGTCACCTGGACCGGGTTGGCGTAAAGTCCTTTAATCTGTGAACGAAGGGGAGGAGGAAACTTGTCAATCTCAGGCATTACTACTGAGTGTGACTTGAAGGCAATTAAAACCTCCTCTGACACAATTTCCTTTTGACACATTCGCAGACTACCGTGCCCTGTACACCTGTCTTGAGAAAGACCCGCCGCAACCTCAAACATTGGTGCCCTAAGGGTCGAAACGTCGACCTCCAACTTGGTTTTCAACATAGTTGAGGTTAAAGATGGCATTATTGGGCTGTCAAGCAATAAAGCCACGGGTCTGGATGGTATCCTGCCGGACCTTTTCAAATCAGATGCAACCTTTTGGGTACCGGCCCTTACGGCAGTGATGAATGCCGCTGTAAAGACAGGTTGCCCTCAGTCATGGGTTATTTCCACGATAGTGGCTATTTTTAAAAAGGGCGACCGAAACAGCACCCACTGCAAAAGACCAATCTCACTGTTGGATTCAGTAGTAAGGGTTGAGTACTCCTCGAAAGGCTTTCTAGTTGGACAGAGGAACATATTATCCTATTGGATGTTCAGTATGGGTTTCGCCCAGGGCGGTCCACTGTGGCTCAGTGCCTTAATTTGATTCTGAATAAATATACAGTAGCCCATCCAGGAACTATTTTCCTAGCCTTCATGTACCTGTCATCTGCTTTTGATCGTGTGAATAGGGCTAAACTTTGGCAGGCCGTGTTAGCTATGGGGTTAGATGGCAATATTGTCTGCTTTTTGGAAGACCTCCACCATTCAACCAAGGCGCCGGTTAGATTCTCCCAAGATCTAAAGGTTTCCCATAAAGTTGCAATAAGGAGAGGAGTACGTCAAAGATGTATATTAGCCCCCTTTTTGTTCGATTTGTATATCAATGATTTGGATAAAGTTTTAATGAAGACAATGGTAGATTATCCTCAGGTAGGCAGATGTGACCTGCCCGTTTTATTATATGCAGATGACGCAGTACATTTATCTAGGACCGCAAAGGGTTTACAAACATTGCTTGACTCCTTCTCCTCCTTTATGGCAAAATTGGACCTGTCAATAAAAAATTCGAAATCCCATTTGATATTGGTGGGACCTCGCCCGAAAAAGTCTCTTCAATTTATGGTTGGATTCGCTAAAGTTCCTCGAACTGATGTATTTTCGTACCTGGGGGTCCTAATGGATGACCAAATGAAATGGGGCCCATTAAAACAGAGAAAAAGGGGGGTGGGGATCTAGCAAGTGCAAATATAGCTGTTCTAAAAATTGCTTCCAAACTAGATAGGCGGCCAATTGCTGCACTTTTAAAGATCTACCAGGCCAAGTGCGTCGCTAAGGCTGCATGTGGTAGCGCATTATGGGGTCATGTCTCCATGAATGAGTTACAAGTAGTTGAGAACTCATTTCTGAAGCGTTTGCTAGGTGTGCCCCAAGGAATGTCGAATATGGTGGCTCATAAGGAATTGGGGGTGCCTTATATCTGTGATTTGTTGGCTTTACGATCTTCAACATTTTGGCTGAATGAGGGAATAACTTTGAGTCACTTAATCTTGAAGGAGTGTATGTCTCTTGATTATGCTCATTATATTCCCTGGCTCAGATACATCAAAAGCAGTTTTGAAAGTTTGGGAAGAGCGGAATTCTTCACAAATCCAGAAGTGGTGACTAAGATTGATTTGGGGTGGGTCAGAGAGTCCTTTTGTAGACTAAGGAAAATGGAGAGGGAAGAGCTGGAACTAAGGAAACCCACTGTTCGTAAATTTTTAATCTTGAAAACAACACCGATGACCGAGTCATATCTCCTGGGAGTCTTCAGCACTTATGAACGTTTTTTATTTACTAGGTTCCGATTGGACTTGTTTCATCTCCTGTTGGCCTCAGCAAGGGGGGAGTAGTAGGTGTTCAATAGTTTGGAATGCAAAAATCACAGGGGATTGATTCTGTTTAGGTAGTCAGAGGCAGGAATCAGAGTAAATATTGTTAAGTATACAAAGCCTCTGATACCATGGATCACACAAGTTATTTTATGTTCAAGTCCTATTTATTGACAATGAACGCTCATATTTTTTAGCACATTATTTAAGGATTCAAATAGGTACACATAGGGTGTGAACAACTCAGTTTTGATTATCTCCTTATATCATAAAGTACATTCAATATTTACAACGAATAACTTACTAGCTATTAGGTAAATCAACGTGAGGAAAACACAGTGACAAAATTACAGTGAAAAAATAAATGGGTTCAAATATCAACAATCCACAATGAAGAGAAAAGTGAGTTCGTGTATCAACAAAATCTTATTTACAATTGATATTTCAGGGTCCTACTATGAATCTAAGGAAGATTGTATTGGTATCCCAGGGGAATGTTATCAATTTGTCCCTCAAAAGGAAAAAGTTAGTTGTCCTGTATCTAGCCAGGGAAAGTCATGTATTCCAAAAAATATATTTGATGCCTGGTGGTGAGATGCGTCTCTCACTATATGTCCCAATTAATTAGTTAGATCATATGGCATATGTTTCTCCTGGCACTGGAGTTGAGCCTACGCGTTTCGACCTTGGTAAAAATCTTGACAGGGTGAAAAAGTTTGGAAAGGTCTTCATCAGGGCTCGCAGTAGGTGATGAGGAACATCATGTTACACCTACGGGAAAGTTTTAAGGAGCATGTTTTAGTGGTAGGGTATGAAATTATAGGACCAAGTACAGTGCTTATAAGTAATATTTACAAATGTTGGTTATTTCAATTAAAAATCACGTACCCAAGTGTGGGAAAGTCAGTACTGCATTCGATGTATACAGTTGGGTTACAGGAGGCGAGGTGGTGATTTCTCACACGCCGGTGTGGTGAAGCTGTGTGTCCTCAGTCTTGTATTACTGTGGAGAGAAGCAGGGAGAATGGGTTCAGACCTTCGTGTTGGTCAAATTGTTCTTGTGAGCTTCTCTTAGTTATGAGTTTAGCGCCTGTGTCCTGATGCATACGAGAAGGCGGCTTTGCCAGTCTCATATGTTGTGAAGCTAGCGTGAGACGTATGCACTCTGTTGTTAATTGCAGGGTTATGATTTCATAATGCATACGAGAAAGCGACGTTGCCAGTCTCATATGTTGGGGAGCTAGCGTGAGTCGTATGCACTCTGTTGTTAATTGCAGGGTTATGGTTTAGCCCTGCTGGATCTGTGGTGGGCCAGGGCGTCTCGTACCTGAGGTAGTCTGGAGGATTCTTTAGTAGCGCCACGGCGTCGTCGTTGCGGGGCAGATTCTCCGCGAGGTGGAGGGGCACGGGTGCATCACATTCCCGGCGTCTCCTTTCTAGAGCGTGTTGCTTCTCTCTCGGCTCTCGCTGTAGTGAGTTTACACAGCGCTCGGCAGGCGTGGGGTCTTACATCCTGGTCGGGGATGAAAGCGGGGCTGTCATAGGCTTGTTCACCGGCATTAATGTCTCAGCGCTCCTGATAGGACGGCGTTATCGCGTCATGTGCACATGATCTTGTTGCTAAGAGATCAGGACGCTTTTTTCTTCAGTGAAAGCTTCGGTCATCGCGCTGGGGTTAGTGTTATGTTTAACACATAAAACTGGAAATTTCCGCTAGTTCATTGAGTCCGTGGTTGACAGTATCTAGATACATGATAGTCTTGGCTTCCTGCTTGGACAAGTTATCGGCCACATTTTTACCTTTCACCTGTTTTACCACAGTCCATTTGAGGTCATCTGGTCCGTGCTGTTTTTCAATGCAGTGGGAGACCATGGGTGCATTTTCCTTTTTGCATCGAATTCTGGAGCGATGTTGTGATATTCTTGTTTTTATGGGTTGGCTTGTTTTGCCAACATACGCAAGTCCGCAAGGGCATATGGCACAGTAGATAACGTTGCAGGTATTGCAGTTTGTAAATACCTCGTGTTTGATTTGTTTCTGGCCATAGTAAAAAATTGTTCCTTCTATGGTGCTATTACAGGAAATGCAGTTGCCGCATTTATGATGTCCTTTGACTGGCGGAAGGTTCAGGAGTGACTGAATTGAACTGTCTTGCCTTGGTAATGTTGTGTCAGCTCGAACCAATTTGTTTCTCACACTCTCATTCTTTTTGAGTGCGAAGATGGGTGGATCTTCAAATGGTTTCAGGCTCCGTACTGTATTCCAATTTTTGGTGACTATTTTCTTGATTTCTGGCAACGTCGCTTTCTCGTATGCATTATGAAATCATAATCCTGCAATTAACAACAGAATGCATACGTCTCACGCTAGCTTCACAACATATGAGACTGGCAAAGCCGCCTTCTCGTATGCATCATGACACAGGCGCTAAACTCATAACTAAGAGAAGCTCACAAGAACAATTTGACCAACACGAAGGTCTGAACCCATTCTCCTTGCTTCTCTCCACAGTAATACAAGACTGAGGACACACAGCTTCACCACACCGGCGTGTGAGAAATCACCACCTCGCCTCCTGTAACCCAACTGTATACATCGAATGCAGTACTGACTTCCCCACACTTGGGGACGTGATTTTTAATTGAAATAACCAACATTTGTAAATATTACTTATAAGCACTGTACTTGGTCCTATAATTTCATACCCTACCACTAAAACATGCTCCTTAAAACTTTCCCGTAGGTGTAACATGATGTTCCTCATCACCTACTGCGAGCCCTGATGAAGACCTTTCCAAACTTTTTCACCCTGTCAAGATTTTTACCAAGGTCGAAACGTGTAGGCTCAACTCCAGTGCCAGGAGAAACATATGCCATATGATCTAACTAATTAATTGGGACATATAGTGAGAGACGCATCTCACCACCAGGCATCAAATATATTTTTGGGAATACATGACTTTCCCTGGCTAGATACAGGACAACTAACTTTTTCCTTTTGAGGGACAAATTGATAACATTCCCCTGGGATACCAATACAATCTTCCTTAGATTCATAGTAGGACCCTGAAATATCAATTGTAAATAAGATTTTGTTGACACACGAACTCACTTTTCTCTTCATTGTGGATTGTTGATATTTGAACCCATTTATTTTTTCACTGTAATTTTGTCACTGTGTTTTCCTCACGTTGATTTACCTAATAGCTAGTAAGTTATTCGTTGTAAATATTGAATGTACTTTATGATATAAGGAGATAATCAAAACTGAGTTGTTCACACCCTATGTGTACCTATTTGAATCCTTAAATAATGTGCTAAAAAATATGAGCGTTCATTGTCAATAAATAGGACTTGAACATAAAATAACTTGTGTGATCCATGGTGTCAGAGGCTTTGTATACTTAACAATAGTTTGGAATGGCCTTACTTGTTCCATGTTATGAGAAGCTTTGGGCTGGGAGAAGCCATTGTTTCCTGGATGGCCCTTTTATATAATCAGTCTACGGCTAGGGTTAAAACGGGGGTGGCTGGTCTCGGATGCTTGGTTGGGAGCCACAGGACGAGACAGGGCTGTCCCCTCTCCCCGTTGTTGTTCGCCCTGGCATTAGAACCGCTGGCGGCCCAGGCCAGAACGGGACTCCGCTACTCGGGCCTAACAGTGCAGGCTCAGCCACAATACATTGCACTTTATGCAGTTGACTTGCTCATGTTTTTAGGCGGTGATGAGGGTGCCCTCATGGGGGCTAAGAGGTTAGTAGAAGAGCTTGTTGCTGTCGCTGGCCTCCGAGTAAACTGGGCGAAGACTTGCCTCTTTCCTGCAGAGCCGAAGATTGCGGGTCCATTAGCCACACATGGGGTACGGTGGGAACATCACTGTTTGACTACCTGGGGACCTGCATATATCACACACAAATGGATTTACTGGAGGGTAACGTGGGTGGAGCCATTGGGGGGCTTAAAACTAATTTTGAGTTTTGGGGGATGCTTCCTCTCTTGGTAACTGGTCGGGTGGGCCTGCTTAAGATGATTGCCCTCCCCAGGCTGTTATACTATTTTTGATATATCAGTTTGGATACTAGCGTCCGTTTTTAATCAACTTAAGTCAATGATAACATGATTTCTTTGGGCTGCGGGCAGGCGAAGGGTGGCACTTAACATACTAATGAGACCAAAATCTGAGGGTGGACTGGAAGTTTCTGACTTTGAATTCTATTATCTGACGGCCCAGATGCAGTGGCGGTGAATTTTCGGGGGCAGGGAGGCCCTGAGAGAGAGCTAGCCTCCAGGCAGTTGCTCTTTTATTTATTTTATTTTATTTGAAAAGTTTTATACAGCGCTGGCTAGACCCGGAGGTATCAGAACGCTTTACATGAGGACAATCATTGTTTCATAGCATAGTTACAGGTTACAACATTGCAAGATAAACAGTTTCAGAGCATAGATACCAGTTGCTGGAGCACAGTTGCATGCGTTGAAAATGAATGCTTAAGGGAAAAAGCAGGCAAGGGGAGAAATTCTGGGGATAGAGGATAGGAGCAGGAGAGGAAGACAAGAATGAGAGAGGGAAAGAGGTGGCGTAGGGAGAAGGAAACTTAACCGGGAGACACGGAAAAACTGTGTCAAATGTCTGGTGTGCAGTGATCCCAGTGGAAAAGGTGTCGTTCCCACACCTCCGCTGTGTGTGGCTCCCTATACGCTGTGGGCTCACTCAGAGGGGTCACTGAGACTCCAGGGCACAAATACTGGATCCCTCCCCAGCAAGGGGAAAGGAAGTGTTTTGGCAAGGGGCGCCATTCCCACACCACTGCTGTGTGTGAGCTCCCTTGACACTGTGGACTCTCTCAAAGAGGACTCTGAGGCTCCAGGGAATAAATGCTGGATCTCTCCCCAACAAGGGGAGAAGGAGCAATTTGGTAAAGGGCACATGGCTAACAATAGTTACAATAAATACAGTTTCAGGCCATTTATAAATAAAATAAATAGTAACCAGATGCTGGGGCACAGTTGCATGCGTTAACAAGCATTTGCAATGCAATAGGTCTCGCATTAGGAAAGTGTGAGCTATTGGTATTATAAATGACACATTTTTTAAAATATGTGTTGGATTTGAAACTATATAAATTAATAGCATTGTTATTCACAAAGCCAATAGCTTACACTTTCCTAATGCGAGTCCTATTGGCTATGGCAATGCCTGTTGTTAGCATGCAAGGACAGTGCTGTTGTGTTGCTGAGTGATGATTTGGTTGGGCTGAGTGATGTGGTGGTGTATTAGAGTGATGTGGTGGTGTATTAGAGTGATATGTTGGTGCCCCTGAGTGATGTGGTGGTGCCCCGAGTGATGTGGTGGTGCCCCCAAGTGATGTGGTGGTGCCCCCGAGTGATGTAGTGGTGTCCCCGAGTGATTTTTGTGGTGTCCCCGAGTAATGTGGTGGTGTTCCTTAGTGATGTGGTGGTGCCCCTGAGTGATGTGGTGGTGCCCCTGAGTGATGTGGTGGTGCCCCTGAGTGATGTGGTGGTGCTCCTGAGTGATGTGGTGTGTGAGGGTGAGGGTGTGTGGGAGTGTGAGGGGGTGAGGGTGAGTGAGGGTGAGAGGGTTGTGAGGGTGACGGGTGTGAGGGTGTGAGATTGTGAGGGTGCCTGAGGAAAGAATGAAAGAGGAAGACATTTGCGCAGAGGGGGGCGGAGGAGAGGAGGCATTCTGGATAAAACAACGCACAGCTCACAGTTCGTTTTAAAAGGGAGTCATTGGTCAGTTGTTACTCGTGATTAAAAATGCAAGGGCTGCGACCTTTTCACTGCAACATTATATCATCATGGCTGCCAGATTGGAGAGGATTTGCACTGGTTACCACTCCTAATATAATATTTTGATAGGCTTCAATGCACCATATAGATAGTCCGGGTCCCAAACATGTACTCCTCAACGATGCGAAAAACAAAATGCGTTCACTTTTGCTGCCGCTTTCATGTGGTATCTGTGTGAAGTCTGTCCAGGATAACAGGGTGCGCGCCGCTGCGTGCGCAGGGGTTTCATGCCCAAGAGGATGTGGCTTAACAATCAGAGCAGCCAAGTTTGAAGCTGGGGAACCAGGTTTGAGCCTGTGATTCTCTGCAAATCTGCCCGTGCCTTAAACAATATATATACTGTGTCCTTTTGTAATGCAACTTGTGCTCATGCAAAGCACTCTGATACCTTGGAGTCGAGTTCGCGCAATACAAATTATGTTAAATTACAAGGCCAAGCACTTTCCAGTCACAAATTAAGCAGGGATAGCGCAAAGGGGGGCGGGGGAGAGAAGGCGGGGGAGAGCAAGGAAAGAATGAAAGAGGAAGACATTTGCGTAGAGGGGGGCGTGGGAGAGGAGGCATTCTGGATAAAACAACACACAGCTCACAGTGCGTTTTAACAAGTCCTGCAGTTCTGAAGTCGGCCGCTCCGCACATTAGCCTATCTCTCTCTTTCACTATACTGCATGTCCTGGTGCTGCCAGTCAGGGTGTAGTGAGCACTGGCTAAGCTTTGCATAGTATAGAAGACGCACAGATAATAGCTAAAAGTATTCAATAAACTCAAAATCAAACTATGCGATGTGGGCAAGCAAAAGCAACAGAAAGTTCAGGAAAGGCACTCCTATAAAAAATTCACTTTGCGATGTGTTCAAAGAAGCCAAATAAATATAAAAGCAAGCAGATTGCAGACAAAGCTGTAATGGACAAAAACATGCTGCTTTTGTATCAAATATTTAGAGCTTACCTCACACGCAATAAACAAAGTAGTAAACAAAGCGCTGCACGGCATGTGTAACATATTTGAAAACAACGTCACTGGTGAGAGGATAAATGCGAGACACGGCCTGGCGGCTGTGAAAGTGAAAACAGTAATGCAGAGCTAAGGAGTGGAAGGCGCCCTCAATACAGCACACTTCTAAACAAGAACATCGCAGAATGAAAAAAAAGCGGCCGGGAAAGGATCCCTTTGAAGTGGCCTTGAAAGAGAAAGCAATTAGGGAGGATTGAATTGAGGCCAGCGCGCACTGCGCACGCTGGGGAAGCCTGTGAGAGGGAGGCTGATGGCTTTGATGTGGGGAAATGCGCGTGCTTGTGTTCATGTGAACTGTTTGAAATCCGCCCGATGGTTTGAGAACTTTTTTGCCTCCTATAATTCTCGACTATCCATTCCTTGCGGAATGGGATAGGCGAGACCTAGAAATGAGGCAAGGGGAGAGATTCAGGTGAGGGAGGATAGGAGCCGGAGAGGAAGACAAAGAATGAAGTAGGAAGAGTTCCCGGTCACTTCATTCACGCACGGCCCCTGTGTGCCCAGATCCGCCGCTGCTGCCGCATCTGCCTCTCTTCCTGCTGCCTCCTCCTGGGCCTTCTTGGCCTCTCGTCCTGCTGCCTCCTCCTTGGCCTGCTTGGCCCTCGTCCTGCTGCCTCCTCCTTGGCCTGCTTGTCCTCTCCCCCTGCTGCCTCCCCCTGGGCCCCTGACCCCCAGGCGTGCCCTCGCTCTCCTCGCTCACCCCCCCTCTGCTCCCCGCCGCTGCTCCCCTGCGGCCCGCCCCTTCTCCTTATCTCCCGCTTCCCATTCGCCCCCGCTCCCGCCTCCCAGCTGCTCCTCCCTCCCACTTTGCCATAAATGGCGGGGACCGCACATATGCGCAGCGGGCGCGCCGATTGCGCGCCGAAGGAGCGCCAAAGACAAGCCTGTCTGCGCCCGTCCGTGCCTTGGCCGCACCCAGCACCAGAACCGCTGGCCCTCGCCGAGGCCAACCCACACGACGGACCTACAATGCCGCCACCCTCCACGCACTCAATGCCGGCCGTAACCCCGCCTGCTACCAAGCCACCCCGAAGCGCACCCACGGACCCTTCGCCTGCCAAGCCTGCAAGTTCACCTGCCTCTGGACCTGCACAGCTCCCGCAAGACCAGACAACAGCAAAAAGCACCTCAAGTGCATCCCACTCAACACCCACTCCGTCCACAGACACGCCGTCGAACTCTGGAACCTCCTCGACACAACATCACCAGATGTCGCCTTCCTCACGGAAACCTGGATGAACGCCTCCTCAGCCCCCGACATCGCCATAGCCATCCTGGAAGGCTACAAGATCGCACGGAAGGACCGCATCAACCAAACAGGAGGAAGCATCGCCATCGTCCACAGAAACACCATCCGCATCACAACCATCTCTGACGACACCCTCCCTGCCGCCGAGCACCTCCACTTTCAGATACACACCGACCCCAAGACCACCCTCAGAGGCACGCTCATCTACAGACCCCGGGTCCACGCACACAATTCAGCGAAGCCATCGCAGACTTCATCAGCCCGCACGCCCTCAGCTCCTCAAACTACATCCTCCTAGGGGACCTCAACTTCCACCTGGAGAACAACAACGACAGCAACACCACCACCCTGCTGGACAACCTCGCCAACCCCGGACTCAAGCAACTGGTGAACACCCCCACCCACTACACCGGCCACACGCTTGACCCCGTCTTCTCCTCCAGCAGGCACATTGCCTTCAGCCACACCACCAGACTCCACTGGACCGACCAAAGCTGCGTCCACTTCAACTTCAGGAAAACCACGACCCACCACCACCCGCAACAGGTCCCCAGCAGAAGCTGGAGCAAGATCACAACTGACCAGCTCACCACCTCCCTCAGCCAGAACCCTCCCGCCAACACAACGGACCCCAACGAAACAACCCGCAACTTCACACCATGGCTCACCAACTGCGTAGATGACCTCGCTCCACTGAAGAACCCTCCCAGCAGACCCGGCAGCAAGAAAGCCTCGTGGTTCACCAAGGAACTCAAAACCTCCAAGAAAAACTGCCACACCCTCGAGAAAGCCTGGTGCCACGACCAGACTACTGAAAACATGACAGCCCTCAAGACTGCCACCCGCACACACCACCAGCTGATCCGCATCACAAAAAGGACAACATTCAAAGAACGAGTGGACAACAACACCAAGGAACTCTTCAGCATCGTAAAGGAACTCTCCAACCCCAGCGCCTGCAACAACGACATCACACCATCACAAGACCTCTGCGACTCACTCGCCTCGTTCTTCCACTACAAGATTGCCGACATTCACAACAGCTTCGGCGCACAGACCACGATCGCAACCACTGAACCAGCGCCCCCCACCACCACCCTCTGCACCTGGACCTCGGTCAGCACTGAAGACATCGCCCGCACGATGAACACCATCGACTCCGGCTCCCCAGCCCTCACCACGTCTTCAACAAGGCCGACTCCGTCATCGCACCCCACCTCCGGAACATCATTAACAGCTCCTTCACATCCGCCACCTCCCCCGGAGAGCTAGAAGCATGTCGAACTCAGTGCCCTCCTAATGAAACCCACAGCGGATCCCACAGACCTCAAGAACTTCCGCCCCATCTCGCTCCTCCCTTTTCCTGCCAAGGTCATTGAGAAGACCGTCAACAAACAACTCGCCGCCTTCCTCGAGACCAATGGATCCCTTGACCCCTCACAGTCCGGTTTCCGAGCAAACCACAGCACCGAGACCGCCCTCATCGCAGCTACCGACGACATCAGATCCCTGCTTGACAACGGGGAAACAGCTGCCCTCATCCTCCTGGACCTCTCAGCAGCATTCGACACAGTATGCCACTGCACACTAATACAGCGCCTCAGCAACACCAGAATCCAAGGGAAGACACTGGAGTGGATCATCTTGTTCCTCGTTGGAAGAACCCAGAGAGTCCGCCTCCCACCATTCCGCTCCGTGGCCACCAAAGTCATTTACGGCATCCCGCAAGGATCCTCGCTCAGCCCCACCCTCTTCAACGTCTACATGAGCCCCCTCGCAGCCATCGCACGCCAACACAACCTTAACATCATTTCCTAAGCCGACGACACCCAGCTGATCCTCTCCCTCACCAACGACCCCGCTACCGCCAGAGCCAGCCTCCTGGAAGGAATGAAAGACGTCGCAGAATGGATGAAGACCAGCCTCCTGAACCTGAACTCAGACAAAATGGAAGTCCTCATCCTGGGATCATCCACTTCTGCCTGGGACGACTCCTGGTGGCCCCCTGTCCTGGGCACCGCCCCCAAGCCAACAGACCACGCACGCACCCTAGGCTTCATCCTGGACTCCTCCCTCACGATGACCAAACAAATCAACGCTGTCTCGTCAACACCCTGCGCATGCTCCGAAAGATCTTCCAGTGGATCCCCACCAAAACCAGGAAGACGGTCACCCAGGCCCTTGTCACCAGCCAACTGAACTACGGGAACACCCTTTACACTGGAACCACAGCCAAACTACAGAAAAGACTCCAGCGCATACAGAACGCCTCCGCACTACTCATACTGGACATCTCCCGCCACAACCACATCTCTGCCCACCTGAGAGACCTGCACTGGCTCCCCGTCAGCAAGAGGATCACGTTCAGAGTTTTCACCCACGCACACAAGGCTCTCCACGACTTGGGCCCCAAGTACCTCAACAACCGCCTCACATTCTACACACCTACCCGCCAGCTCCGCTCGACCAGCCTCGGCCTCGCCACCGTCCCACGCATTCGCAGAGCTACCGCCGGAGGAAGATCCTTCTCCTACCTGGCAGCCAAGACATGGAACTCCCTCCCCATCCACCTATGGCTGACCCAGGACCATCTCTCCTTCAGGAAACAACTCAAGACCTGGCTATTCGAGAAGTAGTGGACCCCACCCCTACCAGCGCCTTGAGACCCTATCGGGTGAGTAGCGCGCTTTATAAATTTGATTGAGAGTTTGATCGCTCGGGCACCGCGGAATAATAAAGACAAGTTCTGGTTTCCGCCCAGGATGCATCGTCAAAAGTACCATCAAACGTATCGGTTAAGGTGTTGCTGGGGGGGTAAATGTCTGAACTGGAGATCTCTTTAGGGTTCATTGCCTTGGGATAGGTGGTTATGTTACCGTAACTCAGTTGCAGGTCCTTATTAAGGTCAGGCAACAAGGAGATAAAGACAAGTGTACTGAAGATGATAATCGCAGATTAGTGGTGGGGACATGGAGTAACCAGGATTTAAATATGTTGGGTTGTGGACCACCTAAAACACTGTTCAAATATGGCCGACTTTTTAGATTTGGTAGATTCTCTTTGTGATTGAGTTTGGAGTCCTTCTTCAGTTTCAGTGGGAGTGTCTGCCACGAAACATAGTCCTACTTCACTTTCTAAAACCTGTGCATTGAAAGTCCTCTGTCCCTTTCACTTAGGCAGCGGATCACCATCTTGGGAATAATCAAGCATGTAGACTGGACACCACCACACACATATAATCCTGACGAGCACAGCAGGCACCGGGCGTCCCCAGCAACAAATCATCCCCTTTGAATGATTCAAGGAACAGACTTGCACCGTCTTGCAAGCTCCCTATGCGAGTGTCGAGCGGTCGGCACACGCCATTCCCTGATCTGTGCCATTGCCGTTTCAACCCATCCTCCAGGAATCATAGGGCGCAACTAGTGCCAGCTGCTCTACAGCCAATCCATGATATCAGGGCACAAATAGTCTCAAGTGTGCAGCTCATCTCTAGGGCGCGTCCCCACAGGAGCGCAAAAACTTCCGGTATGCGTCTGACAGCCCACGTGGAGTACGAACGCCCAGCGTGGGACAGTTGACCTCGCAAGGACCGAGGTGCCTGGCCTCAACCCCAGACCCAGCAAGGCCAACAGAAAGCCTCAGCTGTGAGGCAGACTGCTGGTGAGGCAGAGGAGCATCAGCGCGCAAACAACCACCCTTGTAAGTCTGGGAGGTATGGCTGATCGCCAGGTAAGAATAACTGGTTGAAGCAATTTGGCCTCACGACTTTCAGCTACTCACATGTGCCCTGCATGCATGCGCGGATGGCTGGCTGGCAAGCGGACGCACTCGGTTTCCCCAAACTCGGTGGACAGTCCCTGAGTGTGTTCGTTCATTCTTCCGGAGTGATCCAGACTCTCAGTCAGTGGAGATCTTCCTTCCTGGACATGATCACGGTCTCAACAATCTCCTCAGAAATAGTCCAATCCTCTTTACAATAGTTTCCCGAATAGTGCTGGATGTATGGCAGGACAAAAACAGGGATATTTTACAAATAATCTATCCCAAGTCCAGGAGCCTCTCTTAGGAGCTCCGTCTCGGTTGGTCAGGGGGGCTGCCACTTTTATAAGAACCCATGGAACCCTTGCTACCTGAAGCACACACAGAGAAATTACCACAAGGGAGGTAGGGGTGGGGCAAGAATCATTCTGCAGGTACCAGTGCGAGTTAAGTCGCTTACGCAAGAGTTACGAACGCTTAGGCTCTGTTGGAATAGGAGTCAGAGAAGAGTGCAGATGGCGGACCCGTATGCCCCAGAGATGCCCTTGGCCATGTGCACTGCACTGCCGCATGGGGGTAACTGGGATGCAGTGGCTAACTGGGAAGAGAAGGGACTGTCTATAATCGGAGACCTATATGGAGACAGTGTCTTGCTACCATTTGTGGCACTACGGGACCGGTATGATTTACCCCATGGAGATTTTTTGATTCATTCGGTGCTTATCGTGGCCATTCAGGTACATTGGAAAGAGGGATTGAGTGAGCCCCCGGACCTCAATGGCCTGCCAATATGTGGTCATGGCGGCAGGAACTTTTAAGGTAGTCACATGCCTATATAGGCAGAAGACGCAGGAGGTGCTGACTCCATTAATGACGCTAAAGCAAAAATGGAAGGTTGACATAGGCAAAGAGATCCCGGAGAACATATGGGCAGAATTGGTTGAGCGGGCATGGAAAAAAACTAGAAATGCTCGATTTCAATTGATACGCTTCGATATTTTACATAGGGCCTATCTTACCCCGAGAAAAATTAACAAATATTTTGACATAAACACAGCAAGGTGTCCTCGATGTGCTACGGTGGGAGCAGATTTTCGCCATATGATGTGGGACTGCCCCCAACTGGGAGGATACTGGGAACAGGTTATTGTGATCCTGAAGGAAGTTACTGATAGGGATATAGAACCCACAGCGGGCCTTTGCTTATTACAATGGTTTCCTCATACCTCTAAGAATAAGGTCACAGTAAATTCCTGGACTTGGGTCTTCTTCTTGCAAAGAGAGATATCACAACTCACTGGAAGACTAAGACGGGCCCCAATATTTGGATATGGCAGACTGGTTTCATTAAATGAGCGGAGAGCGAGGGCACAATGCGACAACAATTAGCGAAGCGGGTCACTAGCGAAAAAGCACTGGAGATGGCAAGGGCATGGGACCACTTAGTAGGTTTATTGCAAACACCAACTGAGGATTTGGAAGATGATTTCCCCACGGGCGATCAGGCTGCTTCCACCTGAAGTATCGGATTATTGTGTAGCAGGAGCAACCCCTGACGCCACAGGGTATGGTAATTTTGAGATGAAAGGACCATGTTAAAACTCGAACTAATGCACCAGCACTGACCCACCAAAGATATTTGTAATTGCTGGAATGATTATCGCTAATATGTGTTACGCCAGGGAGGGGGTTGGTTATGAGGGAGGGAGGGGAGCAGCAGGGATATGACACGGAATGATCCTTTTTAGGTCTCGCCTGTCGATGCGCATGCGCATCGAGCAAGGCGAGAGTATTGGGACTTATCCGCTCTTTATCCACACTGCAAGGAATCGTGGCGATTCCTTGCAGTGCCCGTGACTTTTAAGCTCAATGCGCATGCGCATTGAGCTTAAAAGCGCGTGCACGTCCGTCTTTGTTTACCCGCTCCGCCCCCTCCCCTTCCCGCCGTCTCGCATTTCGCAATGCCCTCCTAACAACACACACACCCTCTCCCCCGCTCCGCCCCCTCCCCGCCATGTCTGCCCCCTTCCCGCCGTCTCGCATTTCGCAATGCCCTCCTAACACACACACCCTCTCCCCCGCCCCCTCCCCTTCCCGCCGTGTCGCATTTCTCCTCCCCCCTCCCCTCTCTTCCCTCCGGCTTGTTATTACTGTTACCTGTTGTTTAAAAGGTGCTTTTTGCCCTCCCCATGTTAATATCTTTATAGTGATTTTCCCTTTTTTTAAGCATTCAGTAACTGTCTTCATCTTCACATTTAATTGTCTTTATCTTTATATTTATTTTACATACTCATTACGGGCATCTACTCTCATCCAAAATGGCTCCTCTGCTGCTCTAGCAGTCCCTCCTCTGTGTCTTGTGCCATTACAACCAGAGCTTGTGGGCTCCCTTGCCGAGTTACTAGTCCCTCCTCAGTGTTAATGCTTACCCAGCTGCAGCTCATTTACTTCAAGCTGGCGGGAACTGCCTTATTTAAATCGGCGTCTTCCCAGCAGTACCTCGCACCATCTGCGGATACACCCAGGAACCCCTTGCTACACCGTCAGCATCCATCAACTAAGGTAAGACTCCTGCCTAGCTAGCCACCCATGCACTTTTAGCACAGGGCACTACCCGTCTTCGTAAATCGTTCGCCGCCTGTGAAAGCTCGCCGCAAATGCCGTCCTTACACTCGCGCATATAGACTTCCAGTGTCCTAATTGGCTATCCGGTATCCTGACAAAGATAAGTGCTCTCAGTCTTTAGTATTAATCAGCGTTTTATTGCTCTGGTTCCAGAACTTATTTCAACATGCCAGCAGCTGCTACGGCTGAGACTCAGCCACTGGAAAGACTTTCTCTATGTGAGAACGCATGCGCAGCTTTAGTTATATTGCACCAAGCCTCCCTCATGCGTTCGGCACCCTGACAGAGCATTTCACACTTAAATCTTCTGTAGCAATCAGCGTCTATTTGCACTGGGTCCGAAATTTATCTACACTTGCCAATATCTCCTAAGGTTGAAGCTCCGCTTACAGTCAGGCTCTCTCTATACGAGGACGCGTGCACAGCTCTAGTTACACTGCACCATGCGTCTCTAATGGGTTACCTGTAGCCCCCTTACATATGGTGCTATTAAGCTTTTTAAATACGTCTAAGCCCCAGCGCTTTTCATCTATTATTATCTTCCAAATGCTTAGCACCTCATACCATTACAGCGAGCAGAACTAACGGATTTCTCACTGTATCTCTTATGCCGGCTAATACTTAATGCTAACTCCTCTACACTGCAATCATTAGCAGTATCCTTACAATAAATTATTATTGCAGTGTAAGGTCAGATCACACGGCAGAAGGACGTGGAATCGATTGAAAATGTGTCCCTGCTCAGTCGGTGTCCAACTCTCAAAGCATTTCCTTTGCGAACCGCTGGGAAGGCAAGGGGAGGTCGACGTGACACGTTCAGCTGTTACCATGACCTCGCTCTGAGCACTGTCTCCCCACTCCAGTGCCCGCCGCCTATTCATGCCTCTCAGTTCACTGAGTACTCTACGCTCAGACCTCATATGTTGACCACCTCACTCACCCTCAACCCGTCACCCTCACTCACCCTCAACCCCTCACCCTCAACCCCTCACTCACCCTCACTCTCACTCATCCTCACTCAACCACCCGCAACCTCACTCACCCTCAACCCCTCACCCTCAACCCCTCACCCTCACTCACCCTCAACCCCTCACCCACTCACCCTCAACCCCTCACCCTCACTCACCCACCCTCAACCCCTCTCCCTCACTCACTCACCCTCAACCCCTCACCCTCACTCACTCACCCTCAACCCCTCCCCCTCGACCCCTCCCCCTCAACCCCTCACCCTCACTCACCCTCACTCACCCTCAACCCCTCACCCTCAAACCCTCACTCACCCTCAACCCCTCACCCTCAACCCCTCACCCTCAACCCCTCACTCATCCTCACTCAACCACCCTCAACCTCACTCACCCTCAACCCCTCACCCTCACTCACCCTCACCCTCACTCACCCTCACCCTCACCCTCACTCACCCTCACTCACCCTCACTCACTCACCCTCACCCTCACTCACCCTCACTCACCCTCACTCACCCTCACTCACCCTCACTCACCCTCACTCACCCTCACTCACCCTCACTCACCCTCACTCACTCTCACTCACTCACCCTCAACCCCTCACCCTCACTCACCCTCACTCACTCACCCTCAACCCCTCACCCTCACTCACCCTCACTCACCCTCACTCACTCACCCTCAACCCCTCACCCTCACTCACCCTCAACCCCTCACCCTCACTCACCCTCAACCCCTCACCCTCACTCACCCTCAACCCCTCACCCTCACTCACCCTCAATCACTCACCCTCACTCACCCTCACTCACCCTCAACCCCTCACCCTCACTCACCCTCACCCACCCTCACTCACCCTCACCCACCCTCACTCACCCTCACTCACCCTCACTCACCCTCACCCACCCTCACTCACCCTCGCTCACCCTCAACCCCTCACCCTCACTCACCCTCACTCACCCTCACTCTCACTCACCCTCAACCCCTCACCCTCACTCACCCTCACTCACCCTCAACCCCTCACCCTCACTCACCCTCACTCACCCTCAACCCCTCACCCTCACTCACCCTCAACCCCTCACCCTCACTCACCCTCAACCCCTCACTCACCCTCACTCACCCTCACCCTCACTCACCCTCACTCACCCTCAACCCCTCACCCTCACACAGTGCAATAGGTCTCGGAGCATTTGAGTTAGAGCTTTTAGAAATGTTTATGGCTTTTTTTTTAATTCTTTAGCATTGGCTACAGGAAACAAAAATGCTAAAGATTTACAAAAAAACTCATAAACAATTCTAAAAGCACTAACTCTAATGCTGCGAGACCTATTGCATTTCCAATGCTTGTTTCTTTTGTGTTTATTGTGGTAATTTTGTTTCAATCCCTATTCAGTTATTAATGGTCTCTGGGATAACAAGTAGATTACAATTGCAATTAATGTATATTGGCTATCCATCTGTAATCTATCCTTAGATGCGGTCATGTTCATTTATGAGAATGTGTCATTATCTGCCTGCCTAAGCATTTTTTCAATAATCATATTGTTTTGTTTGATTTGTTTAAAAACAATAAAAACATATTTTTTTTAAAAACAAGGGGGAGTAGTAGAGGCTGGATTTTAGAATTCTGTAACTGCGACGGTGAGTCTCCACAGGACATGCTTCATTTTTTTTAAATGTTGTAATTATTATGCAGCTCCCCGGAAAACTTTTATTATCCCGGTCCCAAGGAGATTAAAATGTAAGCACCTACAATTGCTGTATGAAGATTCTATTTTATTTGTTCCTAATTTTTTAAAATCAGCAGTGAAGCTTAGAGCTTGCCTTGATTAATGATTGTACACATAAGGGCATGCTTCCTTTATTTTAGCCACTCTGGCGATATATAAATATATATATATATATACTATGGAGGAGACCTCCAGAATCACATTTTCTACTGTTTTTGTATCCTTTATGAACTAGGAAAAACGCACTTTATAACTTATTGCATTATTTGCACAAGAATTTCTAGGGCAGCAATGTCTCCAATGTGATCATTTTACCCTTTTTATCATGTATGGTATTGTAGAATAATGTTATGGTTTCATATGTGAAAACCGAATAAAGTTTGTTTGATTGATTGTATATAGTTAAAGTCATATTATTAATAAGTAACTTAGGAGGAGCAGATGAAGAAGACAGGTGGGGGCCCAGTCTTATAAGTGCGCTGGATATTTAAAGATACTGACGCAGGAAGGTACAGAAGTTTCAGAAGAAAGGAGGTGAAGAAGGTCACATGGTCATCTCCCTCGATTCCTTCTGGAAGACCATACAAGCGATACAACACCTGTTTCTGTTTTCAAGGTCCTCAGATGACTGTTTTAAGAGAAAAACATCCTTCTCCAGAGATATAGGGCCCGATGTAGGTGGCCAATACCGGTCGGAAACGGCCGAATTCGGCCGTTTCCGACCGGTATTTGGCCTTTTGAGATGTAGGGGACCTTTTTTTCTCCGATTCGGTATTTTACTGATTCGGTAAAATTACCGAATCGGAAAAATACCAAATCGGTAAGTTTACCGATTTTAAAAAATCGGGATGTAGGTGGGACTACTTTCAGTCCCACAGGCCCTTCAGATTCGGTATTTTAACACCCAATCCAATTGGGTGTTAAAATACCGAATCCAGGTGTGCATGCACATGTGTGCATGCACACCTATGCCATGTGACAGACAGACATGCCCTTAGGGCATGTCTGTGTGCCACATGGCACACAAGCCAGTATTGGGGGTGCTAGAGGGTGTCAAAGTGACACCCCCTGCACCCTTGCAGAAATCGGTAATTACCGAATCGGTAAATACCGATTCGGTAATGCACATTGATTCCTATGGGCTTCAAGGCCCATAGGAATCAATTGGGGGATACCGATTCGGTATTTACAGAATCGGTAAATACCGAATCTTACAGATTCGGTATTTACCGATTCTGAAATACCCACATCTCCCCCCCTCCAATTTACCACTTCTTAAACACCGAATCGGTATGATTCGGTATTTAAGAAGTGGTAAATTGGAGTTTACCTACATCGGGCCCATAATCTTTGCAGAGACACCCTGTATATCACTTACATGTTGTTCCACTAAGCATACCCTTAAATCAAGTGAAGACCACTTCGGGTCACATTTATTAGGAGTGTTGCATCGTTGCGTGAAAGCAGCGATGCTACACTTCTCGGTGCGCCGTCCTTGCGACATAATGAATGCATCATATATACTGTATCGAACATCATGTCTCAAGGAATGACAGAGCTGTCAGTATTACTGACGTATCTGTCAGTGCAAAAGTGGTGCATTGCTGTAGTTGTATTGAAAGCTTGACCCAACTCCAGCAATGTTCCTTGTGAAAGGGCCTGCATCACCCTTACACCTGCCATGAGGCAGGCGTAAGATATTGACGCATTGGCGTCCTAGAAGTGGTGCAGTGAAATCTTATAGATTTCACTGTGCCACTCCTACACCCCTTTCTTGCAGGGGAACTCCCACCCTGCATACATTATACCTGAATAATATAGCACAGGGAGTTATGAAGTGGCGCATCTGCATAGATGCGTCACTTCGTAAATATGGCTCAACATGTCGCATTATTTACACCGCTGCTGAGTCACATAAAGTGGCTGCATTTTTGATGACGCAATGGACCAGATGCTGATCTAGAAGAACCAGATTGAGCCATATTGACAGAAATATGCAAATCAACCATAGAGGGCTCTAAGGAGGGAGAGCCAGACACGGGCAAACCGAAGTTAGGTCTCCTACTTGAAAGTAGTAACTGTTTACTTCTGCCCATGTGTTAAATGAAGCATTCAGTCCAGCATGAGCACAAGAAATCAGTAAAAGTCTCCTACCAACAAAATTAAGTAAGCCAATGGCGTAAACTTTTAGGGGCAGATTTATGAAGGGGTTGCGCCACGTTTACGCCGCCGTTGCGTGACGCAACGGCGCGGAAACGTGGCGCATCCCTGCGCCCTATTTACAACGTGACGCATCTATGAGATGCGTCACGTTGTACAGCACTGCGCCATGAGGAGGCGTTCCTGCGCAGGGGGGGCGTTCCTGCGCAGGAACGCCTCTTGAAAGTGGCTGAGTGAAATCTATGAGATTTCACTCAGTCACTTTCAGGGCAATGCTGCGTCAAAACCCTGCGCCTGCTTGAAGCAGGCGTAAGGCTTGAGGCAGCATTGAAAGAATAGGCCCCCCCAGAGCATTGCTGGAGCTGCGTCGCGCTTGCGACGCAACTCCAGCAATGCGCCACATTTCCGGCACAGATGCGTGACGCATCTGTGCTGTTTTTGCCCCATGGTGCGCCGCATCATAAATGCGGCGCACCATGGGTGGCGTAGCTGTGGCGCACTGTGGCGCATGTTAACTGGCGCATCCCTCGGGATGCGCCAGTTAACATAAATCTGCCCCTTAGTTTTAAGTGTAAATTAACCCAAAAATGACTGAGAAGGATCCCAGAATTAAGAGAAAGAGTGTGGATAAACAGTTCCTAAGCATAAAGAAATTCCTCTCATCGGAAAGTAATTTAAAATAGTGTCCAGTAAGCAGCTGCCAGTGTCCCTCGAAGTTATAAGGAGTCAGAAACGTGTAACAAAAAATTGAGTGACAGCTCCATCTGCAGATGTTATTCCGCTACATGAATTTCCCCATTTAAAAAGAAAAACATCTTGGGTACTGCTGAAACTGACTTCGAATTTCTCGACGCAATGTGGAGCTCTGTGCTCGGGTGGCCATCTTGAAAGGCACAGAATGCACGTCCGCCCCAATCTGTACTATTAAACTTATTTGGTGGAGATTTAAGTTAGAGTCCTATCTTTGGTTTGTCTCGTTTGAGGATGGCAAACTCAGTTGGTCAAAGAGGTTCATTCACAAAATTTGCTGTGACCTTGGGAGTGCCATATGGTCCCGACTTGTTTAGATTATTTGCCTGGAAAGCGCTTTGTTATGCAACATGCACATCAAAATGTGTCTGGACAAGCAGAAAACAGGACATTATGGGGCATATTACCAACAACTAGCGATAATTTTTGTCTCTAACTTGTTTAGAGACAAAATTTATCGCCGCACATCGGCGATTTTTATCGCAGATAAACCTTGCTATTAGCAAGGTTTATCGCAAATGCGATAAAAAACGGCCGCAATGCATGATTATCACTGAAAAGTCAGCGATATTCATGCATTATCGAGCAAATGCTCTTAGCCATGTTATCCACCTCCCATTGGATAACATGGCTAAGAACTGCTCAGGGCAGGTGTTAGCTTTTGGAGATATTCGCGCTTAGCGCGAATATCTCCAAAAGTTGGTAATAGGAGATAGCGATGTTAGGGACTGTTTCCAGTCGCTAACATCTTGGCACGCCCACTTTGCATGTCATTAGTGATAAATATCACTGACATGCAAAGCGGGGCCCAAGATGGTCGCTATCTCCTTTTAGCTGTCACTAACTGGTGTTAGCGACAGCTTGGTAATAGGGAGATAATTTTATCTCCGCTTTCTTGGCTTTTAAAGCCAAAAAAGCGGAGATAAACCCCCTTGATAATATGCCCCACTGTCTTTTAGGTAAATGCTAGCAAAGCATACATATTTATTTTGGGAAACCAATGTGAACGATGAAACAACTCTTTCTGATTGATCACCAGGGGACAAGCTACATATCCAATTGGGAAGCTCAAATCATTGGGTCTAATGAGAACTGAACCAAAGCACACAAATAAAAGATCTTTGCATTGTGTGCTTTTATGCACTACAGGCTAGATGTCTCAAATTGCACACAGAATTTTTGCATTAAGTATCTGATTTTGCAAACTGACATGCACTATTAAGTAATTTACAAAATCACAATTGTCAATGTTGTCGCTGATGGCGTTGCATCTGGCAGATTTTCTACTAGCACCACTGGTAACGAACTGCGGGGCAAACCTGGAGAAACTGCTAAGGCCTTAGAAGGGGCAGTCATCCTGTTTTGTGCTCACCAAATCCAGCTTTCAAGGGGCGCACCGGTCTCACCAAAATGCAAGCTTTTCCTCCTGCTCACACGCTCTGGTGGGACTCCAAATCCCAGAATGCTTTGTGAGCTTCCTGCCTGCTGATACCTGAGAGGGAGGAGCCTCATTAGCGCTGAAGTCATCCTGCGGCATGGGCGGAGCACGGGCGAAGCCCGGGCCAAGGGCAGGCCCGTCCTGCGCCGTCATCGACAGTAAGAGGCAGGGCAGGGCCACCCCCTAGGCTGCTGTAACTTATGCTCCAGAAGTTTCAGCGGGTAAGACTTTCATCATCTTTTGTGCCCTCTCTCGCTGTTACAGCACCTAGCCCACCTTACTGAGACTCTATTGACACCAGAAGGCGCCCTTACTGTGAATTGATTGGTCACAAAGATTAGTGGACTGCATTGTCATTCAAACCAAACAGTAAACGGGCTGGTTATGTTATAGCGGGAGTGGTCTTGGGGTGGTTAGCATCTCGTTTTAATTTTTTGTCGTTTGACCCTCTGTTTCGTTTTTAACGGACCACAGGTGCTATAGGATAGACAAGTGACGTTAAGACCTAGTGTGGCGAGAGCCGGGGTGCTAGATTGACAGTAGGCAACAAAATGGGGAGGAGGGCAGGCCCAGTTAGAGCCAAAACCGCTAGTACATCCTCACTCCCTTCGACATCAAAAGATAAAATGCAGCAGAGGGCCATAGGGGTGGTGGACACTGAAATTGAGTTAACGAAAAGGTGGCTTTCACTTACCCCCAATCTATTTATTCCTCCATCTGATTTGATCATGCTGCCAAATACACCCCAAACGCAGACAGACGTTCATCCCCTACCATCTCCTGTGGTTGTTTCTCACAAGAAAGCAGTGCGCAAGAGAAGAAATACTACGGGCATCCCCAAGAATGGAAAGCGGAAACAAACACCAGAGGTTGGACCTAAAAAGAAGAAATGTTGCGAGGGCAATATCGTTTTTTTAAAAAAAACTTTATTTTTGGTTCTGCAAAAAAACATAAACATTCCCCCCCCCAATTCCGGCATCATACAAGAACTGTTGCATACAGAACGAAGACCTCATTAAGGCACTTTAGGAACACAAGTATCGCTGGGCAAAAATTCGGACTATAAGAAAAACCATACATTACAATCAGGACCTGGCAGCAGTGAACATAAGGTAGCAGCTGAGTGCAAATGACAAACCAGATCTATCTGTCCCCATTCCCTCCCCCTCCCCGTCAGTTCCTGACCCCTCAGGTGTGAACAGTTCTGCACTAGTCCCGTCAGAATCACCCAGGGACAGCCCAGCAGTACACATCACTCTCCATGCCAATAGGTCTTCCTGCAGCCTCTCATCCCTGCGCGTGCATTGCATATGAGTCTCCTCCACCAGAGACCACTCCCGAACATCCCTCAACCATGCGGAAATCTCTGGGGCCTTCCTCCCCATCCAGGTAATGGCCACCCTACGCCTCACCAGAACCAACATAAGCTGTAACAGTTTATAGGGGATTTTCCTATTCCTAGGCCGGGGAACCAGAGCCAGCAGACAGTGGAGTGGCGCCAAGTCTATTTTAAGGCCGGTAGCGGTGGCTATACGGCCCACCACCTCCGTCCAGAAACTTTGCACCAATGCGCAACCCCAGGCCAGATGTAGGAACCCTGCCCTCTCTACTCCGCACCTGGGACAAGTGTCCTCCCTGTCTGGTGAGAAGCGCTGCAAGGGGACCGGTGCTCCGTCCATCACCACCCCCTTTTGTACCGCTTTATTTATTTATAGGCTTGTTACGCGCCGGCATCACACCCGAAGGTGTATCTCCGCGCGGAGCTGTGAGGTGAACAGGTCGAGGGGGCTCCTCCTAGAAGAGTGCTGTCTTTAGGCATTTCCTGAAAACTGAGTGACTTGGGCATTCTCTAAGGGAAAGGGGGAGGTTATTCCATAGACGTGGACCCATGATGGATAGGGCACGACCTCCCTGTCTGGTCTTGTAATGCCTGGGAACCTGAAGTAGCAGTTGGTTGGTGGACCTAAGGATGCGGGATGGACGGTGGTAAACAAATTTATCCGCCAAGTAATAGGGTCCCAGATTGTGTAGACTCTTGTGTATCACGCAGCAAATCTTGAATTCCACCCGTTTCCGGATAGGAAGCCAGTGAAGGGCCCTGAGGAGGGGGAGGGACGGTGTTCTGGGGGGGGTGTTGGTCACCAGCCGGGCCGCGGTGTTCTGCACCACCTGTAGTTTATTGAGCACTCCCTCATTGGCAGCTAGAAGTAGGCTTTGTTCGCCATAAGTTGGCAGGGTATGCTCAGACCTGAGTCTCTTGTTCACTTTGCCACTGGATTCAAGCAAGCCGGGCTGAAGACGGCTGAAATGCCAGAAACCGGTCCTCGGAAGCTTGTTTCCGGTCCAGGGAAGGCATGGCTTGGCAGTTCGGGCTGGACTGTTCCCATGAGGCACAGGGTCAGACTGATTTGCGTATGGCCATGTCTGAACTGGGGTGGCAGAGTGGGCTAAAGAACGATGATGGATTAAACCCAGATCTGTTGACTGGGTGTGAGTGTTTGATTGGTTCAGATGCTCTGTCCATCACCACCCAATTTTGTACTGCAAGGAGACCGTGTCATATAAGTGCGGTGCATAAAGTTAAAGTGTGTGAGTTTAAACCGTGCATTACTAGACACTTTACGCTGCCCGGCCTCCAAGGTCTTCCCCAGATCCGTTTCCCAGGCGCTCCACGCAGGTTGAACCGGCGGCTCCGAGTCCCGACGCAGTGCGGAGTAAAGCAAGGAAATCAACCTGCGACCCCTACCACAGGAGAGAATGATGTTCAATGTATGAGAAGTCTGAGGCGCCTCCGGGAATTGGGGCCACGACTCCCTCGCCACCTCCTGAATGCCACGATAATGTAAATATTGCCCCCCCCCCCAACCCAAAGGTCTCCGCAGTCTCCTCGTAGGAGACAAACGAGTCACCCGGATAGAGGTCAGCCAAGGTGTCGCAGCCTCCTGCTCTCCAGTCCCTAAAGGACTGGAGCCTCCATAGCCACAATGGGCGCTAAGATCCAAACCGGCAACTCCCTATGAAAGGGGGCTTGACGCAGTACTCGTTCCACACACCTCTGCCAGATTGCCGCCATGTGGCTCACCACATACGGTAGGGTCACTTCCGCTCCCCTCCCCCTCATCAATGCCACCTGCAACATCCGTTCGGTGGCCCTCCCAGCCAAAAGCTGCATCTCAAACACGTCTGCATCCGCGAACCACCTCGCTGCCGGTAACAGTTGCGCTGCATAATAATATAATTCGAAACTCTGAGCCTCTAGTCCACCTTCCTCCCAGCTCTGGACCAGGGTGTGAAGCGCAAACCTGCTATGCTGTCCCGCCCAAAGCAGAGACGTCAGCAAGGTATTAAGGGTGCGAAATATGCGCGGTGGAATAGGGCAGAGCGAATTCAGGAGGACATACAGTTTCCGGGGAAGCATCACCATCTTTGCGACAGCGAGCCGTCCCATAAGGGAGAGTGGCAATGTGTTCCAGAAGGTCACTGAGCTCTGTAAGGATGTAAGTATCCGACCGATGTTTCGGGCCAGGGCCTGCGAGTCTGTCGGGGCCACCTGAATCTCTAAAAATCGAAAGGCCTCCAGTTCTCAATGCAGTCCTAGGTCTGGGACGCCCGCCATAGGCCCATCCCTGTAACCCACCACAGGAAATATCAGGGACTTGTTACGATTGATTCGCAATCCTTAGGCCTCCCCGAAGCAGTTGAGATGGTGCAACGGTATGGGTAGCGATTCCTCTGGCACCCTCAAATAGAAAAGAGCATCATCCGCATACAAGGAGACCACATTACACGTGTCCCCTACCAGGATACCCCATTGGGCCATCTCCGCTCGGACTTTGACCGCCAACGGCTCTATGGCCAGCGCAAAGAGGAGCGGCGAGAGGGGACACCCCTGCCGCGTTCCACGACCTAGCTGCCATTCCACAGAACGCCCCGCGCCCAGCCGCACTCTGGCACAGGGAGCTGTATACATCAGGCGGACCCAGCGACAAAAATTGGGGCCCATGCCCACCCGTCGGAGGACCTCCAGTAAGTAGCCCCAATCAGCTGTATCGAACGCCTTGGCTATATCGATAGACACTATAACCATTGGTACCTCCCGGTCTCGAACCTCGTGCAGGATATGGTTCAACCACCGCAAGTTCATGGCGGTATTGCTTCCTGTCATAAAGCCACACTGATCCGAATGTATCAAATGCGCCATATGCCGCGCTAAACGGGCCGCCAAGAGTTTTGTCAAAATCTTGACGTCGGTATTAATCATGGTAATGGGTCTGTACGCTGCCGGATCACATTTGTCACCCCCTGGTTTTAAAGTCATACACATCTCACCCTGGTTCATGGTGGGCGGCAGAACACCACTCTCAAATGCCTCGATGTACACCTGTAATCGGCTAGGGGCAACAGTGTCAGCATATGCTTGATAAAATTCCGGGGGAAAACCATCACTCCCCGGAGCCTTGGCTCTCGGGAGACCGGCTATAGCCACCCACACCTCCCCCAACGTCAATGCCGCATCTAAGTCCTCTACTGCATCCTTAGGCAGGGACCGCAAGTCTAAATCCTGCAAGTACGGCAAGTATGAGTGTTCAGAAACCTCGGGGTCGGCAGCATACACCGTTCGCAGATGGGACTTGAGGACCCGGAGTATGGCCTCTTCAGAGTGCACCATGCGCCCCGCTACATCCCTCAATGCCACTATCCTCTCCGGGGCTAATTCCCGCCGTAGAACCCCGGCCAGCATCCGACCCGCCTTATCACCCTCCCTATTAAGCCACTGTCTAAATTGGTCTAAGGTGTACTTATCGAGCCGATCTAGGATGTCGTGTACACAGGCACGGGCCGCCCGTTCCGCCTCCTGTTGCGCCTCATCCGGGTCCACCATTGTCTGCTGGCGCAACAAGTCGCCCTCAGCGTCCCGTAGTTCCCGGAGAAGCTGCTTCCTGACCCCGTATGGAGGCCCATACACTCACCCCTTATGACCGTCTTCAGGGCATCCCACTTGGTGGAATAGGCAATGGACCCCTCCTGCGAGTTCAACTCAAGTTAATTGTTGAGTGCAGTTTGGACCGAGTCCCTCGCTATCGGATCCTGTAAGAGATCCCCCGGCATCCGTCAGGTTCTAGGGCGGGCGGGCCGCCCCTCCCATGTCACCATGCACGTCACTGGGGAGTGGTCAGACAGAAAGCGAGCTTGATGAGTGATCGTCAGCAAGATAGAAGCGTCAACATTGGCAACTAAAATTCTGCGCAGCCTGCTGTGTGTGTTATGTGTGGAAGAGAAACATGTATAAATCTTCAGGGCCTGGTGTCGCTGGTGCCATATATCCCTCACCCCTAGGTTCTCCATTACGTCGCTGAGCTGCTTCGTCATGCGCAGCTTTGTGCCCGCGCGGGGAGGGTGACGATCCAATATGGGATACAGGACGCAGTTAAAATCCCCCACCCAAAAGAGAGGGGTCTCCAGATCTGGGACCAGCACCTCCTGGAGTGCTAGGAAGAAACCAGGGTCATCTACGTTAGGCGCATAAGAATTCAAAAGCGTGAGGTCTCTTCCATCAAGTTTCGCCCTCAACAGCAAGTATCTGCCCTGAATATCCGCCTCCATGTACTGTATGGCAAAGGGGACCCCTGGCGCTACCCAGATAACTACACCCCTGGCATATGAAGAGAAGGAAGAGTGATACAATTGGCCTCGCCACTTTCTCCCCAACTTATGAGCACCCTCGTCATCTAAATTAGTCTCCTGTAGGCATGCAATGGAGACTCCGTGCCTACGGAGGAAGGAAAGGACTCTATGCCATTTAACGCACGTGCCCAACCCCCTCACATTTCACATTAAAAACGTATAACCCATGTCCAGTCGCCCTGCCCCAGTAGGGCCTCATCACCACATCCTGTTGCCCTCCCATTTCGTGCCCGCACTGTAATACAACTGATGCCTGTAACAAACTCCTCCTGCAAACCCCCCCACAATTCTCCTGCCCCCCTCCCTCGAACAACAGGCCCCACCCATGAGCATGAGATCCGCAACAACCAAACACGCCAATCTGCCCTCCCCCTGCTGGTGCCAGGACGTACACAGCCTCCCCATTCACCCCACACTTCAACCACCCACAAAAAACACAGCAATAGAATGAACTCCCCCCCTCCACCCCAGCCCTCATCCCGACCCACACTCCTAACACACCACACCAGGGGCAACTAAGAGGGGAAGTTCCACACGAGCCTATCGCCCTCCATGCAACCCCGCTCCCCTCACACATACGCTCCCAGTGGGAACTGAAGGGCCACCCGTCCCCACCCTTACGAATGAACCAGCATTAAGGGCATTACTGAAACATGTAACACCTACACATTACCAAAGGCCCCAAACGATCAATGTACACCGTGTGTCATCCAGTCCCCTCAAGGTGGCACCGACTCAGCGGGCAGCCCTGTCCCCCCAGTCTCCGGGACCACCGGAGCGTCAGGATCCACGTCACGCGCCGTAGTTCGCAGCGTGTCTGGTACCAGGATATCATCCGATCCGTGGGGTTTCGAGGCCCCCGAGCCATCTTCAGCATCTGACTGAGCCCCATCAGCTCCCACTGTGAATATAGTGCCCTTCACACCCGGAGGTCTCTGAGCGGCGCCGCCGCCTGTTGGGACGCTTCCTTGGATGGCGGGTCCTCCACTTCTCCCGGGGGCCACCACGTTCACCTGGTGGGAGGTCATCTCCCCGGGTCTCCAGCCACTCCCAGACCTCCCCTGGGGAGTCAAAGAAATGCACCTTCCCCGTGGCAATCACCTTGAGCCTAGCCGGATATAGTAGCATGTACTGCAATTGCATGTCGCTTAGCTTCCGCTTGACCCCCTGAAAGGACTTCCGCTGCTCCTGGACCTGCTGGGTATAGTCCGGATATATGAAGATCTAGCTATTGTTGATGGAAAGATTCGCTGACTCCCTCGCCGCCCGCAGGATGCAGTCCCTATCTCGATAATTCAATATCTTTGCAATGATGGCACGCGGAGGAGCGCCGAGGCGCGGCGGAGGGACCAACGCCCGATGAGCCCGCTCGATCACAAAGACATCCGACAGGCCGTGGGGGCACAGTTGCGTACGAATCCAGGTTTCAAGGAAACGCTCAGCATTCCCTGCCTTCTGTCTTTACGCATGTCCAAAGTCCCCACACCACAATGAAGCTCGCCAACAGGTCTGACAATCTGGGGCCCAATATCCCACACTCACACAATAGTCGTTCTGGCAACCGGAGACGGGGCACCCCACTTCACTGATCAGCGCAAATCACACCCCTACAATCAGAGTCCCGAGGGCAGTAAGGACCAGGGCTCAGTCCCCTCAAACACTTCTGCTCCACCAAGGGCCGCCGCGAGGCGCGAGATCCACGGCCCCCCCATGGTTCCGGGCGCAAGCTCCCATGCCGAATCACAACGAGGGCCCAATCAGGAGTGCAGGACTCACGAAGGCTCAAGCAGTGTCCAGGGGGTTACAATAGCGGTGGGTCCGCTATGCTGCAGGCCCTCTCCTCAATGGGTGACGTCCAATGCAATCGCCCCCAGGGCTCCATCCAGTACTCAGCATCCCTCAGCACATCAAGGGGGTCAACACCACCCCGCAGGGCCCCTCACAGCCATTCCCGGGGGCACTCCACCGGCGGTATGAGTCTCCTCCTCAGAACCGCCCCAGAGCAGTATCCATGGGCTTCGGGCAGAGCAGGGCCCAAGCGCGGCAGACAGAGATTAGGCAGCCCCCCCGGCATCCACAGCTGGCACCATCAAGATCCGGACCAGGGGGCCCACAGAAGCCAGGAGACCTCCCCCCTAGGGGTCCGAAAAATACAGGCCCGCGAGCAGGCTGTCGATGTATCCCAGAGAGTGCGGGGACCACCCACGACAAAGGCCAGGCCCTCCTCACCCGACCGATGCAGGCCTCAGGTCAAAGGCTCCACGCGCCAGGCAGCCGCCGTCAATCACCCTGGCTGGAGGCCGCTCCCGTACACACGGCCCCCGCGGTGATCAGAGGGGGGCCTCCACCGAGCAGCGTCTCAATGTGGAATGTCCATCGGTGAGGGGGTCCCAGGTGGAGGTCCGGTCCTGGAACGCGGCTCAGCAATCACACACACAGCCGCCGCCGGCCCCCACCTGTCCCCCTCCTTACCCCCAAGCCGCTGTAGTCCGTCCGCCGGGGAGACCTTCGCCGATGGACCTCACTATCATCAGGGCTCCCGCGGGTCACCGGCAGGAGCTCCTCACCAGGGTCCGTGCGCAGGAGCGACCAGGCCCCGATCCTCGGCCTCGCGTGGCAGGGCAGGCGGGCCAGTGCTGTCCAGGCCTCACAGCCGGCGGCTCCACCGGTGCCGTACTTTTCCGAGCCGCTGATTGACCCTGCAGGCTGAGGGGATCGCTCGACTCACTTCTCAACCCCCTAGATGCCTGGGCAGGATCTCCTTACAGGATTACGGGGTCCGACGGACGGGAGCTGGCAGAGCTCACGTCCTGTCGGCCATGCTGTTTGGCCACGCCCCCGTGAGGGC